>NC_087214.1:6898229-6929464 GCF_015104395.2 Macrobrachium nipponense | reverse complement strand
TGTAATGGATCGGGGTTTTTGATGCTCAATGTTTTTCGTAAAAAAACAAAAGAAATATTTAACTGTATGCATTGGTATAACTATGTTCTCTTTTAATAAAAATGGTGGGGCATGTGTGCTATAAATATTAGCTGCCCTAATTCTCATACGATTTTTACTTGACACGTGGAGAACTAAGGACAAGCAACTGAAATGTAAACAACTATTATTATTAATTATTATTAATTATTATTAATTATTATTAATTATTATTAATTATTATTATTATTATTATTATTATTATTATTATTATTATTATTATTGATTCTAACAAGGTATAGAAGTCCTATCACTATTAATTCCTAGTTAATACATTATCACATTATCAAATCATATTTGTTTGTTTAATAATTAATTTAAAGCATGCTCTCATTCAATGTTATACAGACAATCAAAACCAGAAATGCACTTTTATAGTAGTATATAGGACAGCTAGAGTAGCCAAAGAGGGTTGTAGGTTTCCCGATCAAGTAATCACATTGCAATCTCAAACTATATCTACAGCAGTTTTTCATATACCTGAGGCCTCTTTCCTCCTTCTTAAGTCACCCGAATAGTTAAGGCTCAAGCTTTGGTGATTTTTGTGGGTGAAACAGACTTGTCCTTCAGACTGTGAAGAATTCCGTCTATTGGCAAGCAATCTCTCTTATGTATGGAAAATGGCCATAGACGGACATTTGACTGCAATCCGGCCATGATGCATCAGCCCAAAAAAGGCCCGAATAATAAGGCTATAACCCTGAGAATGTTTTTAGGAATAAATATATATATATATATATATATATATATATATATATATATATATATATATATATATATATATATATCTATATATATATACATATACATATATATATATATATATATATATATATATATATATATATATATGTATATATATATTATATATATTTTGTGTCGTGTGCGCATTACCAATAAGATGTCCAGATTTCTATTCCCAAGAGAAGACAAATGCTGTTTTCATTTTCCGTGAATCTCATCGAAGGGTCTGTCTAGTGAAGTGAACAATGTACGTGGAGGTTAGATGAAGCTATGTGGTCGCAACTAAGATGGGACTGAGAACTGGAAGATTAATTGTCTTTAGATATCAAAAGATCAATGGTTTCCAGGATGTATGAAAAAACACAAACAATAAAGATGAAGGGTATTAATTCACCTCTTATATTTATATAAGACAGTGTACTTAATATTACTGTTCTTATGGTGAAGTCAATATGTTAAGTCTCTGCACCATCAAATAATTCATCAAAAACCCAAATTACAATAGTAAGATTGAAATAAAAACAAGTCATGATTCTCGTGTGAAAATGATGACTGAATTACAAGACCCAACCAAGCAATAGATCTGGACTAACGAAAGGACCTCTCACTGAGCAGGGACTATCCTGTTGACACAGTGGGTTTTCCTCCAGCCTGGCAGCATCTTGAACATCAGAGGAGAGGCGTCATTATAGTAGATCACAACGCCATGAGGAAAATACCCTTCAGACATCTGGAGTCGACCCATCACCTCAACGAGGAGTCTTCCCAGCCCACACCGCCTGTACTTAGCATCAGTCCACAACCATCCCACAGTACCGTGAGGGGTGGAGCCTACCTGCGCGATTGGTGTTGCTTCTTCTTCTGCAAAACTGATGTCATTTAAATCAATGACCTTCTCCTCCTCCAAATCTGGGTCTAAGTAAATTCCCAGCATTGGCAAGTTTTCCGCCAAGCTACGAGTAAGGTCTAGAGATGCGTCCTTCCAGTATTTGTTACTTTCCAGCATTTTGTGGATGCCTGCTCTCCCAAGTCTCTGAACCTTCATGCCTGTTGGACACCTGTTTCAGAAAAAGTAAGACCACTCAGACTGTTTACAAAAATACAGAAAGATGAGAGATGAATGTTTTAGGGCTCAGAACCTAAATCTTACGAGGGCTCTTGTCTCTTGGCTCTGCGTTTTTTTATTGTTATAAAGACAGTGACTACTTCAGGAAAACTTCTCAATCAGTTACTTCTGTCATATCTTTAAACTTGAATGATTCATTTATAAGATCTAGGTCGTCAAGCTAGACCTAAGACAATGAAAAGGAGTTTGAGTGTTTTGACGGAAAGATTTTAAAAATCCAGATAATAAATGAGAAGAAGAAATACAGCTGTCTAAAGGTAGACAAACCACAGCTGTCCCATGAAGTCAAGGCAAGAGGCATTAGACAGAAACCCTGAAGGAAGGAAACAGAAAGGGAGATATATTAAAAGTTAAATAGTAGCAGAGGTGTTGGAGAGTAACTGGAAAGAAGAGAAGCAGATAGGGAGGTAAGGTAAAAGGTTAAATAGTAGCAGAAGTGCTGGACAGTAACCGTAAAGAAGGCTAGATAGTGGATGCAGCCAAGGGGCCAAGGAAACATTGCTAACTCCCTCAATGGGGACATTATGAAACTTACTTCGATTCTATTCTTTCTTCTTGGAAGCGAAAGGGGTGCTCTTCATATACTTGTATCTGTGTAATATCTGTCCGATTTTAAATTAGAATCCTTTTCCCAAGCCCTTCATCACTGATTCGCTTCCTTCCTGAGGGTTTTCATCTTATCTTATTTCTCATCATCTACTTATCTCAATAACTGTTCCTTCCCACTTATCAGATGAAATTGTCACTACATCTTTCAAGCTCCCAGTTTACATTCGTCTTTCTGTAGCTTCCTCGTTTGCAATTAGTTACAGTTTTCCTAATTACCTCCTGGTACAAAAACCAGTATATGTGTAATCTCACTTATTCATTGTCTCCATTATCTTTGTAAATGTCAGTAGCGAGAGTTGAACAGAGTTCATATATATATATATATATATATATATATATATATATATATATATAGTATATATATGTATAATATATATATATATATATATATATGTATATATATGTATATATATATATATATATATATATATATATATATATATATATATATACATATACATATATACATATACATATACATATACATATACATATACATATATAATATATATATATATATATATATATATATATATATATATATATATATATTATATTATATTTAATAGGCACGGGATATATATAATAAGTGGAAATCAGGTCGATAAAGAGTGACGTGAACAAGATTGGAATGTGAAAAACAGTACAGTGTCAATTGTTTAGATTGCTTACAAACATTGGAACAGACGAGACAAGCTTACGCATCATAATATCTCCGGTCGCATTGGTAAGATCGCTAGCACGCAAATGACCTGGATTAAGTTGAAGTATATGATCGTGACATCAGAAAAATGTGGTTACATGAATACATCAGTGCATGTGCTAAATAGGACGTGTACATGAGACACGGTAAAATGAACGCTAATCGGAACCAAGATTAGACTAGTGTGCGTACTTTTGTACGTCCATTAGCACGTGTAAGTACATGCGTCTGTTAGAGCAAATGAATGAGATATAATCTCTAGTATGGGAATTTTGGGATCATTGACAAGAACTTTTAGTGACCACGAACTACGGGAGGTGACGCTTGGAGATCTGTCAGATAAGGTAAGTTGAAACTTTGAACAGTGACATTTATTTCATCGGTTCTGAAAGGGGAAGTGTAGTGTGACACTTAACATTATTGATGACTCTAATATCATCATTTTATATAACTGATTTCTTTTGCAGATGGATTCGGATTGTCACTATCTAAAATGAATTCTCTAGACAAGAGTTTGAGAAAGACTGATGGGGGTTATTTGACAGTGAGATTAAGTATGATTATGCCTAACAGTAATGGCATCTCGTGGTTTGGGATTTTAGATGAATTTTATTTCATTTTCATGTTAGTTTTTTTTTAAGGGAAATTAAGACTCTATTGTTCGTATCTCAAGAGTTTGAATTAGCCTAAGAATTAATGACTGATTTCAGCTACGCAGAGAGGGAAGGCAATGGGAACATCGAAGGTAGGTCACATTTCCAAGTTAGGAATTCTCTCCTTTTAGTTAAACAGGGACATTTTGACCAATTAACACATATTGTAGTACAGTTTATTCTGTCTCCCTGAAATTCCCTCATTTGCCGTAACTGATAGGTGAGTAATAGAGGGCTAAAATAAGAAGTTGTTAGGAACACTGGCACTAAAAGTTCCTTGCAAGATTCCTTCACATCGGTGTCCGGTAATTTCATCGCAGTAATTACATTGAGGTAATTTCATCGTGGAAATTTCATCGTGGAAATTTCATCGCATGGTAATTACATCTCGTACATTTTCACCACATTGTAACTCCATCGTAATAGATCATATTGACAGTGATTTCATCGTAAGGTTTCTTCCACCGCAAAAAAATAAATAAACAATATATAATTCACTTGTTTTTTTCTGTAAAACGTCCAAGTATTACTGTTCGAGTTGTTGATGAGATCAAAGTATCTAACTATCTAACTAGCAAATGGCCTAACTATTAGCAAATGGCCTGCTTGTTCACTTTTCCCAAGCAGTACGTAAAAAGGAATATACAAAATGCTAGAAATACCGCAGCAAAAAATTCTTGCAAATCCAGAATGTTTACTGCAGTTAAGCATTCCTCCGCAATATAGGATAACACATTCAAATCGACAGTGATGATGGATCAGACCGGATTATTTTATTTTCGACTCTGAGAAATCTTCAGGTATTATCTAGTGCAAGCAATTGGTATGCAGATGGGACTTTAAAACGGTACCGCCTTTATTTAAACAACTATACACAATATCATGAAAGGTGATGTTTTGCCTCATGTTTTCGTTTTAATGAGCAACAAAACTGAAGATAGTGACAATAAGTTTTTGTCAGAGCTAAAATTTTAGAGCCAACCTTATCATCAAGCATAATTATGACTGATTTTGAACGTGCAGCGATAAATGCTTTTAGAGAATTTTTTCCTAATTCAGATCAAAAAGGATGTTTTTTTTTCCACTTCTCGCAATGTTTATTTCGATCCATTCAATCAAATGGTCTGCAACAGGTGTACGAAAGTGATGCCGAATTCGCATTAAAATAAATGTGTATGATTGCAGCCATTGCAAAGAAAGAGAGAGAGAGATGAGCAGGACTTGATTGTTTCAAAGAGATTAAAGTGTCCCCTAAGAAAGGATTTGCTTATATCAAATGACTGGAAAATATTTAGAGCTCTAGTGATAAATTCCTGGATAGTTCTCAAGATGTTTTTGATAATTCTAGAATGAGTACCTATCAATTCAAAATGAAAAAAAAAAAACCTTCATATAACTCTGAATACTTACCTATTCGTATTCTAAAAACATTCTTAACAAATCCCCTCTAAGATAGCACTTTTTAGTGTATCTATATGCTCGAGATGCCGTTTTTAACAATACCTAATTTCTTCAAAGCAATAATTAGAATTTCAGTTTACTTAGATTCATTTATCTACGATATAATTTTCAGCAAGGATCAAATGATCCTGAAGTGATATACATGCAATTATAGTGATGATCTTTCCTACCAAATACGACCATTGTCAGTACTTCTTCCAAACCCCACTTAATTAAGCACCACTTTGAATTTCTCAGTTTACTTGTGAACTCATTATCAATTAAATCTATTTGTTAGCAATACTAAACTACCCTCAAAGACAGACATCAGTTTGTGGCCTTCACGTGCCAGCAGTGTCTTGAAATATGCAGAGATGCCATAATAAGAAAGCTTTTGATAAGATAACATTCCAGTACTTACAGTACATATGACCTTTTCATCAACTTATGTTTAACGTTAAACAAGAGGCATTACTTTCATGGCAAGCCTTCTACAAAATTCAGTTTCGCTTAATTGTTTGAAAATTACAAGTTCACATCTGTTATCAAGATTGAGATCAAACTTAAACTAAACACTGAAATATCTTTACTTAAGAGAGTACACACACAAATGCTTCTGACAGTGACTCTCTCTCTCTCTCTCTCTCTCTCTCTCAAAGGAAAAAAAACTTTCTATAATCCAAGACTTAAAGTGAAAGGTCCTACCAATGCAACATTATTACAGTACGTATTATTATTCAGAGGATGAACTCTATTCATAATGAACAAGCCTACTGACTTGTAATTCAAACAATATTTCAATAACAAGGACCTAGAAACTACTACAAAATTCATTCTGACGGAACTCTTATATGAATCGCTATCTGGAACAAACTAGATTTTGATGCTGCAAGGAACACACGAGAAGCTTAATTCCAATCCTTCCTATTAGTTGTATCTACCAACGACTCACCCAGAAAATCTATCAGGAATCATTTGTATTTAAGCTGAAAATACGACCTGTTCTTATTCTACCCAATCATTAAAACCATACTCTCTAAATTATGATTAATTATTTTGCTACGACTTTACATGGACTTCAGGAAAATGAATGAAAATTAAGATAATCTTCTTAGCCAGGTGAGTACATATGCAATGAACAATGACTTACTGGAGTCTTCAGATCAAAACTAAGAACTTTAAATAGAAAACTAAAAAAAAAATCTTTTCGATATAAATTATGAATCTTGAAACGGAGTACCTGATAGCTATAAAACTAATGAGAATTGTGGGTAACAATTATGAATCTAGAAATGAACTAAGCTACTTTATAGCTAATTGCACTGCTAGGAAGTTCAACTGACAATTATGTTTCTTGAAGCATAGGTATATTAATAAACTCTTAAGATATCTACGTGGAAGTGATGTATTTATCCAGGAATAATTGAGGTTTATAAATCTTATCTTAAACTGTTATGAATCTTATGAAAAAAAGAAGCACGTATCCTGAAACATACCAGATAGCTAATATTGAATAAGGAATTTAAACTACCTATATCAAACCGATATCAAAATACTAGATTCGAGTAAAGACGGAACTCTGTATATTGCATCATACTTAACTACTTGATAGCTGATTTAAACTAGGAAGTTTACAGTAAAACCTAAGTATCCTAATACGTATATAGTGGGTTGTCATAATGTTTATATTAATCCTTTTCCAGCCACAGTAACTTGAAGTGTTTCTGTTTTTAAAAAATTCCATCTGGTAGTACACCGTCGTCTTCTGCCTTGTTGTTGTTGTTGCTGTTGTTTGATGATGATGATTAAGCTGGCGTTATGCCAGCAAGGGCTCTTGTTCATAGAGCAGCCTGTAAACTCCTCTGCTGCCTGCTCTCTTCACCTTCAAAATCCCTCTGAACCTTTTTTTCAGTTTTCTTTCACTTCCCTCAGAAGGTACTTTAGCAATGAGCCTGGAAGGAAAAATAATCATTAGATTGAGCATACCTTGAAATAATAAATAGTCTAAGCATAGTTTAAACCTTCCCCTAAGCGGATGAAGATATAATCACCTACGCACCCCTTGACACTACAAAGAGTGTGTATGAAATGTATATAAGTGACACTGAATAAAATGGGGAGAAAATCATAGTATGAAATATTTTGTAAAATGAAGACACTTTATTTCAGGTAACTAATAACAAATATGCGTTATATCCTTAAAAAGGTCAGCCTGGAAAATCATTTGTAAAGGGTTTAGAACAATGCTACAGATTCAGTTAATTCTAATTCCTTTTACGACACGACCTTCTGCGCAAATGGTTTCATTCTTTATTGCATCGTTGCCAAACTCGCCAGATGACGTCACACTTATCAGAGGACTAAATCAAGCATGATTCTTAATGCCATTCTGTAGGGTTACGCAAAAAACTTGTTACCTCGAATGTCAGTTGGTTACAGAAAGCTTGAAATAAATCAGATTGTTGTGAAGTGTAGTACATAAGAGCAAGTGGGATAACCAGTGAGTCAAAAAGAGTTATTAATACCACCCGAGACTACTAAAATATCGGACCTTACATCTTTTATTCTGGGCATCTGAGAAAACCAACATTTGCCTGAAATAATGAAAGTTAAAGGAATAACTAATTCCGTGAATGCTTTGGAGGATGCAGTATTTATATCAGTGTGCATTATCATGCAATCTCTAATCTTTATAATGAGAACATTACTCTCTATTTCACTGAAAACTAGGTCTGTGAAAAAAAAATTAACTACAACCGTTTTTGTGTTGTCGCTATTTTGATACATTGTAGATAGGCCCGCGTGTTTTCAGCATTGATTTGTAGAGAGAGAGAGAGAGAGAGAGAGAGAGAGAGAGAGAGAGAGAGAGAGAGAGAGCGCAATGCAATTCCTTACCATTCACCAGTGATGGCCAAAGGATGTTATTTTCTGAGGAAAAAATGTGACTTCAAGCTGCTTTGTCGTGGATCTGACGTGATCAATCAGTTGACAAACCCGGACACCTATGAACGAAAAATCCTGTATTAGTAAGGAGTCGGTTAAATTTAACCTTAGCCTTAACAGAGTATGGAGACCTAAGCGAAGCAGTGTGTAAAGGCTAAATATCTCGACACATGAAGCAGCAGGAATTTTATGCAGTGAATGGACAGACTTAGACACAAACTCCTCCTGTCACCTCTGGAATACTCAAGAACACCATTATGCCTGGAACTGTATCTATTAGTTATAGATGTCCCGACCCCCCTTAGAACTTGGCTCTGTTTTACACCTGAGATGAGTCTGTTATCTATCTATGCGTGTAGCCTTTGGCGGAACAGTCAAGTTGGCTAGATGTACAGCGCAATATGTGATGAACACAGAATCAAGTAAAAAAAAGAACTCGGTATAGAAGGGGCTATCATTTAGACGAAGATACGTTTTAAAAGAAGAAGATCTTTATATATATATATATATATATATATATATATATATATATATATATATAGATATAGGAGGGTGGGGCGATATTTACACGAAAATCGGGGAAAAAAGGAAGAACTATATACAGGGGAAAGGGGGTGTCATTTAAACGAAAATCCAGTGTAAAAGGAAGAATTATATATAAAAAGGGGTGCCATTTACACGAAATAAGGTAAAAAAGAAGAACTACATACAGAAATGGGTGTCATTTAAACGAAAATCCAGTATAAAGGAAGATATATATATATATATATATATATATATATATATATATATATATAGATATATATATATATCTATATATATATATATATATATATATATATATATATATATATATATATATATATATATATTGTGACGTTTATAGATCGTTCGTCTACCCCGCAATTTAATTAATTAATTCGATTTGGAAAACGGCAGCCATTTCTTTAGAATATCAGCTGATTTTTAGTAAACGCGGGAACCCAAAACCCGCCAGCTAGAGATAGGAAGTTCCCCAGTTGGGGGGAAAAGAGTCTTTTATCAGCTGTAGGGACGTATCTCAAAAGGGAAGGGTGTAGGCAGATCAGTACTTCTTAGACCTATACCTTAAGCTCTCTTTCCTGTGACCCCTCTGCTGGCTGTATGCTTGTTTTCCAGGATTTCCTTGATCGTGGGGGGTTAAGCTGACCTCCAACCCCCAAGCAACCCAACTGAATTCTGTCTCAGTCGGCTGCGAGACGTGATCTCGGACAGAGGTCCAAATTACCTGCCTTCTGTTAGGCTTACCCAGGGTGTGAGTGGCGCGCCGATGACCCAGGCCTCAGACAAAGGGGGTGGCCATGATTTTCTACAAGGTCCACACTGAACACGACATCCAGGTACGTCTTGTGGAACAGCATATTGCCAGTCTCTCCCTTATCACCTATTATAATTTTGATCCTCATTCTCCCCAATTCAATTCCAGCAACAAAAGGAATTCATCCTTTTGTTCCCTCTCACTGCCTCATGGCCGCATGCTTCCCCTGTTGTGATCGTCCCATACCAATGGAGTCATTGCATACTTCAGTGAAACCTTAAAAGTTCCTTCTCCCCCAGTATTAGAGAATTAATTAATCAAAGCAAGAAGTCATTTTTTCTTTTATCTCGTTTAATCTGGGATTCTTTCCAGATTCCATGAGTCACGTGCCGTCTCTGACCCGCAAGTGTGCATTACCCAAAGTGAATGAAAATCCAGCCTTGAATTGAATGAGATTATAAGCCCCAACGTGGGGGCCAATATCATCTACCTTTTCTCCAGGCCAACACGGGCCTTTTTGTAAATAAATAACTGTTAAGTAACGAGCTGAGTTTTCTGGCGACCTTCCTCTAACGAAATTAATAATAACCATCGTTTACGGTAAGTTAAAGCAATTCCCTCTTGAAATCATCTCAATTACTTCCGTTTACGTATCTAGCCTCTCTCAAGGCCGCTATATACGTAACAATATATATATATATATATATATATATATATATATATATATATATATATATATATATAGTATATATATATATATATATATATATATATATATATATATATATATATATATATATATATATAGAAGGGGTGTCATTTACACAAAAATCAAGTAAAAAAGGAAGAACTATATAAAAGAAAGGGGTGTCATTTACACGAAAATATCACTGAACTTCGCTAACAGCTATGTGTAATAAGGGGGCTAGATTGAAGGTTGCACAGCAGCAGTATTAAAGGTGAATTTATATCATATATGTATAACCTTCCAGCCAATATGATACATATGGAGGAAGCACAGAAATATTGTGATGCATTAACAACGAGATGTTGAGTCTTTTAGCAACTATTGTCTCTACCTCTGGTTTATCAAGCAACGAATGTCAGAGCGGACGCTTTCATGAGGAACAACAACAGTTAATTAGCCCAAGAAACATTACATAGAACGGCTATTTTAATCGACAGGTTTTGTAAACAAATCAGAGGCGTACAATGAATAGCCTTATGAAATATATTCAGTGCCACAAAACTAATATTTAGTATGAAACCTGGATCAGATTTTAAATGGGATGGTGTTCATAAGAATGTTCCTGACCCTATTTTTGCACAATTAAACGTGACACCCCTGGCAAAAGGTTATGAATTCAGTACTGTATAAATTTTGTTAACTGCTCCCATCTTAAGGTTCACAAATTTGTGTATGATCTATATATAAAACCCTCATATATCTATAAAGAACTATGTATAAAACGTTAATAAATTTATATACGGACATATCTAAAAACTTCCTACATTTATCTAGAAACATATATAAAACTTACATACATTTACATAGGAACCTTCGTACATTTTACATAGGAACTATATAAAAACCCTCCAAACATTTACATAGGAACTATATATAAAACCCTCAAACATTTACATAGGCACTATCTAATAAAAGGAGTCCATAAAAACGCCAAATTGTCGAAAGTAAATACTATATTTCAGAGACAAGTTCTAGCTCTCTTTAGGCAGAGAGGAACAGCTGGTCACTGAAATGTAGTATTTACTTTCTACGTTTTGGCGTTTTCATGGGCTCCTTTTATTAGATAGTGCCTATGTAAATGTTTGAGGGTTTTATATAGTTCCTAAGTAAATGTTTGGAGGGTTTATAGGCACGTATCTGACATTTACAAAAATCTCTTACAATTAGAACAAAGTTTACAATTTCAAATGTTTTGTATGTTTTACAACTCTCATAAATTACTCTTTAGTTCTTCTGAATTGTTTTTTAGTTTTAATAATTTCGCAAATCTAAACTTCCAAGAGTATAATTAATATATTGAAATATTGAAAATTAAAAGGACAAAATATTTTCATGAAAGCTTGGAATGATTCATGCAACATGTGTGCATTATCATGCAATCTCCATGCTCTATGATAGACGTATTACTCTCCATTTTACTAAAAACTAGATCAGTAAAAAACAAACTTAATAATTTATTTTATCTCTATTTTCTGATACACTGTACGCTTCTTTACCATTGTTTGTTTGTCTGAATGATGTTTTTACGTTGCATGGAACCAGTGGTTATTCAGCAACGGGACTAACGGCCTTACGTGACTTCCGAACCACGACGAGAGTGATTTCTTTATCATTGATTGGATTGAAAGCAGGAAAAAAGTGTTACATTTCCTTACCTTTCAAGAATAACTGGCCAAAGGTTGACATCTCCGTAGCAGCAAAATCTTGAGACTTCAGACGTGATAACTCTTCATAACACCCAGTGACCTAAGAAACCACGGTTTTATTATTAGTTCAGTGTTCACTGAATTTAACCCTAACCCTGACAAACGGATCAGACCTCGTGTAATATTTGGAGGCTAAAATCTCGACAAACGAAGCAGCAAGTCTATTTAGCGAATGAACAGACCTACTATGAGATTCAGGGCCTCTGTAACACGGTTTTTTCGCAATAACTTTTTATCTATGCATTTCATAAATATAACGCTTATTCGGAATACATATTATATCAACACATAAATTTTGAGTGTATTCTGCACTACGTAGGTTGACTAAATTTGGTACTTATAATGTAAAAGTGACCTTTTTTGAAGACGGGCCAACTTACTCAGAGAAAAGGTTTCGAACGCACTCGTTACGTAACTTATGACAGCATTTCTTCCCTCTTTCTCGATGGATGATTGGCTATACGTAACGAAGGCTAAACCTCTGGCAATAATGACATACAAATTTAAATACAAGCAAAGCAGTACACCTTTATGAACTCTGGAACCTCTCCACTGATAATTGTCATAATGAACAAACCAACAAAATATGTTAATAAATACGAAAACACTTCGATTATTAGTCCAACTCCCAAAATAAGTGTCCTAAGAAATTATAATCTACTTTATAGGTCACAATCAGATTGACAAGATGTAGGGAATAGTTGGTAATTATCAAAAACATAGTAGACAAGCTTGATTTGATAACTGCTATATCCAATGTCAAGCAATTTTTATTTATTGGCTATCTACCTATTTACTGAAAAAAATAGCCGGTACCGTATATTGATTTTAAAACCTTCACCAATAATTATCGTCAGAATGGTGACTTCATGAGGCTCCACCCACTTTCGCCTCGTTATAATTCAGGATAACACTGAAGGCTACCATGGGCATAGTTGGATTAGAAAATTTAACTTCTGGCTATAAAAACTAATTTCTCGAGTAGTTGTAAGAAGTGCTAAATGATCCTCAAGGATCCCAGCAGTTGGTCTAAACGTTTAATTCATGTATATTACTGCTATACTGTTGCGGCACTACTGCTACAGTAGTATTACTACGCTAGCACTGATACCCCACCCACATCTATGTATCGTTTCCGCCAGTCATAAAAGTCTTTGGGTTTCAGATGCCTTGGAATTCTGTCTGGTGGATGGGCGGGGCAACATTTTGTCAAAAGGTGTTTGTTTACCTTGCTTACGTAATGAATGTTTTTCGACTCTTGGCTCGTAATCATTGGCCATGGCGTCGGCTAGATCATTTTTACTCTATAAAAATTAAAGCTATCGAGTTTTAGGTTATTGCTAATGCTGACAAAATTTGTGTGTGGTGTAAAATATACATATGTCAACTTTCAGCTACATCCCATGCTTTGACAAGGAGCAAAGTCCAAAAAACCGTGTTACAGAGACCCTAAATCTCATAGTAGTAGACACAAAACACTTAAACCTAATCATAGCTGTCCTGACTTCTTCGGAACTAACTATATATATATATATATATATATATATATATATATATATATATATATATATATATATATATATATATATATATATATGAAAAGCCATGAGTAAGGTATCATGTACCTATGTGTACAGCCTTGGATGAACAGTCAAGCTTGCTGGGTGTACAGTGCTGTACATATCCTGAGCACATATAGCACAGGATCAAGTTTAAACGGATAAATAACTCTCCAAGAAGTGTCATTAAAAAACATAACTTGAATATCAGTTGTGTGATAAGGGCTTATGCAAAAGTAAATCTATACCTTTTAGTCATTAAGATGGATGATGGAGAGCAGGTAGTGGTGGTGAAATAAATCTTAATAACAAGATACTCAGATTTTTTTAGCAATTAACTGAGGTCTCTACCTCTGGTTTATCAGGCAAATAGTATCAGCAGAAATGGTACCTTCACGAGGAGGAGCAACATTTAATAACCTTAAGAAACTAGTTTAGTTTCTATTTTGTGGACATTACTACCTATTATTAATTAATTGACAGGTTTTGTGAACAAATCAAGGGCATAGGATGAGTGTCCTTCTGAAATGCATTCAGTACTACAAAACTAATTTGCAATGAGAAAAAATTAATCAAAGCTTGAAAGGAATGGTGATCATAAGAATACTACTGACCCTGTAATTGCATACAATTTAACAAGACACCTCTCGTTTTAGGTTTAGACTTTAGACTTCAGTACTGTGTAAATTTCATTAACCTGCCCACACCCCGACCTCAAGGCTTTTTTATATGGTAACAATTATATAGGAACTAAGTATAAAGCCTTCATAATTTATATATGAACTATAAAACCTATATACATTTATATATATAAAACCTTCCTACACTTATATAGGAACTATATATAAAACCTTCATACACTTATATAGGAACTATATATAAAATCTTCATACATTTATATAAAAACTATATATAAAACCTTCATGCACTTATATAGGAACTCTATATAAAACCTTCATACAATTCTATAGGAACTAATATGAAACCTTCAAACATTTATATAGGAACTGATATAAAACCTTCATACATTTATATAGGAACTGATAAAACCTCCATACATTTATATTGGAACTATTTATACATCCTTTAGCGTTTCCTACTCAATTTGAATACGTTAATATTTGCTAGCGTAATTATCGACAGATTCAGGGACCTATTTTTTTTCGAAGATTCTCTAACCAGATAAACTTACCGAATTCAGTCGTCGACTCCTGCCCTCCTCCCTATCGTGATGGTTGAATAGCACTCTCTCTGCCTCGACGTGTTTACATATTTTCAATTTAAATACATCCATCAAGACGATCTGATACAGACAGCTGCATTCGTTTCCACACAAACAATTGAAACAAACTTATTTCTTTAAATATTTACGCGTATCTTTATCAAAATTGTATCGCGTACGTTTGATCATAGGCATGTATCTGACATTTACAAAAATCTCTTACGATTAGAACTAAGTTTACATCATTCAAATGCTTTGTATGTTTTACAACTCTCATAAATTACTCTTCAGTTTTGAATTGTTTTTAAGTCTCAATCTCGGAAATCTAAATTTTCAAGGGCAAAATTAATTGATCGACTTCGAGATGCTAATTTACCGCACAAAACAAAAACAAGTACCATAAATAAGACGCTTAGAAAAGCGGTTCTCAATGACTGACTGACGAGACATGATTGTTCCAAAGACGAATGTCGTACTTAACCGATTATCTTGAAACGATACATTTGCAATAATAGGCAATGTAGCAAATTTCGCATTACTGAGTAACAGGTACGTTCCCTGTTGAGGAATTAGGTTTACTTATTTATCGAGTGCTGTATCTGGACTTAAATGTCTTGAAAATTAAGAGAGAAGAGTTTTGTTACAAGCGGAGACCTCAGTTGTTTAAAACTGTGACGTTTGCTTGTGTTTTGTTTGGCAACTTAATAACTTGACCGAGCTGTCAAAAGATAGGAGTTGTATCGAATCGGCCTTATGGATGTATTGAAACGAATTGAATCGAAATACCTTGAGCCCTTAAAGCGAAATACCTGTGAAAAAAATATCTACATTAATCACTCGTTAGGAAAAGGGGTTCGATTAAGTCTTCAATTGTAGAGGGTTTCGACTGTATCATTCCTTATGTTATATAGTACCAATGGGCCAATGAAAATCACCAATTATTATATTGCTGTGAAGACCCGAGCTTTTATTCATAATCATCTCAGCACTGGTTGTCAAACTCCCCTGGTTACATCTATCTGTTGCTTGTTTGTTTGTTTGTATGGTGCTTTTACGTTGCATGGAACCAGTGTTTATTCAACAATGGGACCAACGGCTTTACGTGACTTCCGAACCACGTTGAGTGAACTTCTGTTACCAGAAATACACATACATCTTTTTGTTGTCGTGTCACAGACCAGGAAAAATGTCTCAATAACATTCAGTTAATTTCCACTGCAACTGAGAGTGATTATAGTTACAAATTTCTGATATACTGAGAACTATCTTGAATGTTTAATAATAATTCGTATTCTGTACAAATTGATTATAATAACATGATTGGTGGTACCGAGTCATTTCCTTCACGCAAGCCCTTATGGAGACATTTCACAAACATCCAGTGTCTCTAGATGTTGCAGCCTTTATTTCATTGTTTAATGCAATTACATATAATAATACCTTCATTCCACAATATTACTGTGGGTATTCTTACAATGTGCACTGGATTAAAATAAACATAAAATGTTTAAAATTTAACCTCTGCTGATTAAAGTAACATACACATATCTAAATACCCATTAAAAGTACTTTACATAAAAATCATCAGATACATGAACTAATATTAACGTGGAAAACACATTATTACTAATAAAATCCTCCTCCTAAACTTGGTCAAAATTACAGATGTAACATAACAGTACTACAATATTTTATGGTATTTCCTGAGCTGTGAAATCGAAATCGTAAAAAAAAAAAAAAAAAAAAAAAAAATAAAAATAAATAAAAAGGTGTTACTAAAGGCCATTAACCTCTAAGAAGAACCCCAGGCTAAGACTGGCTGAGAAATGTACGAATATAAGATCGCGTACTAGACTGAGTATCTGAAAAACTTTTTAAGGTATTTAAAAACACTTCCCGTTCCCTTTGACCGTCGTTGGCAAATCATACCCTGGCAAAATTTGTTATTCGTGACACAATGAAATATGAATGAGTTCTTCCTGCTGAAAGAAATCCGAAAAGGAAGTGCGCGCGCTCAGTCCAGTCCTGTTTTTATTTTTATTTCTGAAATTAATAAAACAAATATGTTGCCATTATATTCATAACTCATGAGGAGTTAGCTCCACATGAGATCAGTAAAGTAAATATAACTAAATAGCTACAGGGAAAAATATACTAATGACGTATTTTTTTTAATTTCTTAAATTAATAAAACAAATTTATTGCCATCATATTCATAACTCAAGAGGAGTTAGTTCCCCGAGATCAGTAACTTAAACATAACTGAATTCGCTATAGAAAAAATACTAATGACGAAAATTTTTTTTAATTTTCTTAAATTATTAAAACAAATATGTCGCCATTACATTCATAACCAAGAAGAGTTAGTTCCAAAAGAGATCAGTAATTTAATTGTTTGTTTGTTGGTATGGTGTTTTTACGTTGCATGGAACCAGTGGTTATTCAGCAACGGGACCAACGGCTTTACGCGACTTCCTTACCACATCGAGAGTGAACTTCTATCACCAGAAATGCACATCTCTCACACCTCATTGGAATGCCCGAGATTCGAACTCGCGGCCACCGTGGTGGCAGGCCAAGGATGTCCTTATTTTAGGAGTGATGTGACGTTACGGATTATATTCACGCACTATAATATCTCTTACATTATTTTGTCTAAGAACAAATTAGTTTGTGGGTCGCCGAGGGAGGTGCGTTTTATGTCTATGGTTTATCAGTCATTCATGACGGTTAATTGTAGTAGCAAACAATTACAATAAACAAATAATTGTCTTGCCTTTGGCGACATGGGAAATAACATGAAAAACTCGAAATGCCTGGAACTTGCCACAACTCGTCTCATTCCTCATGTGACCATCAGTGCTTGTATATAAACATGCTTAGTATCTTCAGACTTTCAAAGTTGAAGTTGCACCGAACATCTCTTCTTCTTCTGTAGCTGTTGAAATTTATACTACAGATGTGCCTTCCTGTTATATATACATTTTTGACAAATAAATAAAAAGGCAGAAAATTCTTTATTAGATCTCATCGGTCATGCCCGTATTGAGTTATTCTTGATCAAACACAGTAGACATTGCGTAATATATCGCGACCTCTTAACAGAATCAAGAATTCATAAACTGAAAATGTCAAATGTCTTGAAAAAGGTTTGTTGACTTTAGTTACTATAATTGTAAGCTTGACTCTACCGTTCGCTCTGCTTTCATTAGCCATTGTCTAGTTCATTATTCCATCATGATTATCATAACTTTTCTAATCAGGTATGGAGTTTTCATTTGGATTTTATGTCCGCAAATTTACCTTTCAGTTCCAGTGACGAGTGCAAACAAAGCCTTTGTTATTGGAAAATGATTGCAAGGATATAATTTAGGCCTATACATCGTTAGCGAGACTGTCAACCTTTTTTACTGCAGTACTGAGATGTCATCTGATGCCATAACACTAAGAACGTTATAAATTATTTTGCAATAATTTTCGCATAGACAACTCGTGGTCTGTTACCATGGCACATTCAAATAACATTAAACGTCGGCCCCTCAGAGAGAGAGAGAGAGAGAGAGAGAGAGAGAGAGAGAGAGAGAGAGAGAGAGAGAGAGACTTAATAAATAACGGACACGTCTTGTGCAATTCAAGTTCCACATTTACAAGAAACATTTCTCTAAAGGAGAAATGTATCTATCTCTGTCTCTCTGTTCTCAAGACGAAAGGCTTGGGTGTTTATCTATGGCTAGTTTAACTAAGATTCCGGAATCCCCCAAGCACCCACCGGACATCAGGCTGGCCCAGGGAATGTGTCCAGCTCGGGATAGTAACTGCTTCATTGTTCAGTGGGTTGTTCAGGCGCACACCCGTGTACGTTTGTGTGTGGGAGCGTACGTCACACGTTGTGCTTATTCGGTTGTGCGCGTAGTTTAGACATTCCACTTTTATTACACATCTACACTCAACACGTATAAACCAGCACGCCATTACGATTTTCGATAAGGAGAGAGAGAGAGAGAGTTGATATCACGTAACCACACATATCTAACGAATGTATCATTACTTTTGCAATGCCATTGCACCAGCATTTACGTGGAAACTTTGGAATCCCCGAGAATCACTCATTCAACCTCTAGCAAGGCTATAGTGTGTTTATTGGATGTATATACACACGATATTAGTCTATATATTAAAAATACTATGCTACCTGCTTCGGATCTGGATGCCAATATTAATAACTTTCATGATAGCAATAATTTTTCAAATACTTGGTGCTGGTCATTGAATAACGTAGTTTTTATGACTATTTGTCATATTTAATAAGTCATTTTTGCTGTTTTGGGCGAAGAACTTTGCAATGTATCATTGAAAAGTGCATATTATATTTGAGGCTTCTTTAGAATTTGTGTTTACGATAAACAGAGAAGATATACGTAGCTCTATTCTGGTATAACAGGCTGTAAAGAAAATTAAGTATAATATATATATATATATATATATATATATATATATATATATATATAATATATATATTATATACTATTATATACATATATATTAGACTAGCAACAGTCAGCGGCTGGTAAATTATGATAAATGCTGTCACATTAATAGTAAAATTAACACTAGAATTATCACCCATTATAATTGTGATCGACCAGAGACGTCCAGTCATTAATTTGAATATATCTTTCTCCATTTCGTGTACAGGAACAGGTTAAGTTCATCATTATGACTGCACTATAGCGTTATAGCATTTTTTTTTTTTTTAGTTTCAATGTAATATGACTTTGCAGACACTGAAGTGTTATAGCCACTATTTCATTTTTATAGTTTCCATGGGAAATAAAGTTATAGTTCGTAACCATATTTGTTTCTAACTTTTTTTATTTCTTGTGAGAACAAGAGAATTCGTTCATATTTACGACAGTTTCTCAGCCATGACAACCTCTGCATGACATTAAGCACTGGAAAAAAAAATTTAAAAACCTTGCCAAGCTCCCCTTAGATGGCATGACTGCTCTTCAGCTTCTCACCTTTATCCATCCCCTCACTTCCAACAAGTGGCCTTAGAGAAGTTTCTAAAGCTGAGTCTTAACTAGCTAAAGAAGAAAGAGAGAGAGAGAGAGAGAGAGAGAGAGAGAGAGAGAGAGAGATCCAGTACAAATTTAAAATGGAGGTGGAACCACCTTTAGTAATGCCCACAGTGCACCGCCTAACTATGAGTTTGAGCCCAGTCTTTGTGCAAGTTTAAGTTTGCTAGTCGTTGGATGTGGATTGATGGATGGACGTGTTTTTGGGCAAAAGCGGAAGCACTGGTGCCAAGGAAGCCACCGAACGGAAAAATGCTAATTAACGCATAATCCTTGCTAGGAAATGGTATAAAATCATAGTTATTCACGAAAGGCTTGAACTTTCACAGCAGTAAAAAGATTGTTCTCCTTGAATATGTAGAATGAAGGAAGTTGTAGATTTTCAATTTTTCTAATCCCCTCTTAGTTACCTTTAAAGCCATGACCGAAGTTGCATACACTGGCTTACGTGCGTAAGTTTTATTAAAGACCGGTGACTCAAGGAACAAGGGTTATAATAATAAATTTCCTTCTCCAAAGGGTCGCCACTGATTTCGGTACTTCGGAGGAATGCTTTAGGCCTTTTACCATGTCTTGTAAATGCTGATCAGACAAATGCAGTGCCAGCCAGATTGCCCCCTCCCCCCCCCTCCCCCCCAAATGAATAAGGAGACAAACTTTCTTGTTCAAATTGTTTAAGGACATTTACTTTTAGTTCTAGTTTTTTTGAGAGGGTAAAAGAAACAAGATTTATATCTTTAGTGTTTGTTTTTGACAAGAGGGTAAAAGAAAAAGCCTTAAACAGCAGTCTTTGCCCGTTTAATTTGATGGAAAAAGTGATATTTGACGTTGTAGAATGACTCCTTCAACAGATGAAAATACGAAATGAAACTCGTACGTGTCAGGTCTCCCTCAGATCTTCAGGGGGGGGGTAACCGTTCAAGGGCTTGAGACCAACGTTGTCGGGAAAACATGTCAGGGTCTTCCTCATATCTTCAGGCGGGTATTCCTTCAAAGGGCTTGAGACCAATAGTCACTTTGGAATGCCTCCACTTACAGCACTTGGTTCCACCGCAATTGGAGAAAAAAAAATCGTTAACGCGATACTTAGGTAGTTTGCAACGGGAGGAGGGATAACGTGACAAAACAACTAAAAATTAATTAATTGAAAATAAGAACAAACAAGGCTGATAAAAGGACTTCTAAAAAGGAAAATCAATAAATTAAGTTAATTTGACACCTTCCTCCTCCCTCAAAGACATATGTATTTTAAAAATAGAAGATTTTTTTTCTACCACTCAATCATAACACTACGAAGAAGAAATGAGAAGGGCGAGGTGAGAAGAGAAAAAAAAAAAATGACTTAACCGGTAAGACATCAATACTGTTGTGAGTTTTGTAACAAGTATCTCTCACATTAAGTATACCATTGAAATTTTTGTCCCTTGGCAAATTACCAAATGTTCTTTATCCCACAGGGCATTACGTTACATTCGTAAAGACCAAAGGGCATCACAAAGCGGAGATCTTGCGAGCTCGATCAAGATAGGGGGAACCTGGCAATAACTTTTTTAAATGATCGACTTTAGTTATACACGATACGTGGCAAAGGGAGTATTAGTATTAGCATTGACCTTGCGGTATCGAGTAACTTCAAGGACTTCACCGAAGGTCTAATCAATTTCCCACTCGACAATATCACGCTTTACTGGATTTAATCAATAAGGACTTTGCCTGTATTTTGATATAGAATATCCAGCACTTTCGTTTGATCCTAGGAGCTTCCACGTCATAGTTGACATCAGACAATTTACGGGGTACCTTCCAAGGCCCTTTATAATAACCTAGGCCGGAAAATTGTCAGTCTGTACTCTCTACCTAAAGAAACTCACCTGGCTCAAACGAACCTGCCTTAATTTTCTATCATTAATTTCCTTCATCGAGGCCAGAGACGATTCTAAATTATCCTGGGAAAATTTTCAGGCAGCTGATAATCTCTCCAAAGTCCTTAACAAACTCACCCACATTCAATTTTTTATGATTCAATTCATGGAATATTTCAAGAGGACCACGTACTGAGTGTCCAAATATCAACTCAAATTTAAGGATTTGGTGGGACCTTTCCACTAGCACTAGGCCAGACACTCTGGGTGGTAAGGTACACTGGTAATGTGCTGATGCAATGACCACTTCAGCACATTTACTCCGAAATACATCTTGCTCGTGAAATTCGTGCCACAATCTGTTTGAATTTTATGAGACAACCCATACCTGGAAACCACCTTCGCTGTAATTTTCCTCATACGAAAAGTTCTGGAAACCGGACTGTCCAATATAGTTAAAATGACAAATTTCAAGACCGAAGGTTTATTTGCTTATGAAAAAAGATGAGTAAATCCAGATTCAATTCTGGGAAATGGCCCAACCACAACACAATCTCTGCAAAAGGCTCTCCAATCGCAGGATTTGTATGCAAAGGGGCTTTAGTAATTCCTCATGTGCTAACCTAAGGACATCATCATTCTGATATTTTGTAGGTACCACAATCACTAGGACGACTAAACCTACATCAAACCTCTATTCACAGAACCTTGGTTTTATTAAATCATCCGTACCCTCTTTTCTTAATTCTATTCAGCTTTCAGAGCTTCAATAAAACTTATAGTCACAATCAGGATTAATTATCAGATTTACAAAACTAATACTACTTCCACTGCTACTACCACCACCTACAGACCCGGGTCTCTACCTCTAAACTACTTGGAGACCCACCAATGCCTCTAAACTACTCAAGTTTAATTTATCCTCAATCTGTAAGCCGAGTAATAATTGCTACGGAGTTTAGTTTATCCTCATTCTGTAAGCTGAAGGGATGGGGAGCTTTTCCACTGCCAATTCTGTCACCTTGTGATACCCTGGGAAGAATGCACTTACTTCCAGCAGAAACCACTGTATCAGGGAACCCACCCAGGACCACACAATTTCCAGAATGCTCACAGACATCCTGGCTTAATATATTTATCGTAGTCACGAAGAGAGATTAGTAGGCGATTTGATTTACTTCGCCTCCACTACCACCAATCCTTCCTGGGGAACAGTCAAAACTTACCACATATAACTGTTCATCAAACGCTGGGTTCTTCATCCCAAAGGGCATTAAACAAAAGCGTAAATCTCACGAGCTCAATTAGATAGGGGAACCTGCCAATAACCCCCTTTTTTAGCAGTTCCCTATCCGATCAAGACAGTCCTCGATACGTGGCAAAGGGAAAGTCATTCTTAATATTGATATTCACCTTGACCTTGCAGAAGTCCATACACATGCGAAACTGCCCGTCAGGTTTCTTACCAAGTTCAAAGGTGAACTCCAAGGACTTACCGAAGGTCTAATTAAATCATGCTCCAACATAACTATCTCCTCCTCGACAATATCTCGCTTTAATGGATTTAATCGATAAGGACTTTGCTTGTCTAGATATGGAATATCCGGCACTTTCCGTTTGGTCCCAAGAGCTTCCACTTCATATTTAACATCAGATAATTTCCGGTGTACCTTCCAAGGTTCCAGAAAATTGTCCGCGTCTGTACGTACTCACTACCTAACCTCATCTGGCTCAAACGAACGTGCATTACTTTTCTTATCATAATTTCCCTTCATTGAGGCCCTAGACAATTCTCAATGATCCTGGGCAAATTTCCAGGCTGTCGATAATCTCCTTCTCAGGTCCTCAAAGAACTCGCCCACGTTCAATTCTTTATGATTAAACTCTTAATCTAGAGGACCATAGTTTAGTATCCAAAAATAAACTCGAACAGAGAGATACCCGTGGAACAATTTGGATGATTACGTATAGCAGAGAGGGCAAAGGGAAGCCCTTTATCCCAAATCCTCTCCTTGCTCATATAGCAGTACTTTTTTTCAGAATAGATTTCAGGGTTTTGTGGAACCTTTCCACTAAGCCCTGATTATTTGTCGCCAAAGATAGTTAAAATATCAAGAGAAAATACAGGAGGGAAGGCTTCGATGGTATGGACACCTGTTACGAAGAGAGGAACATCATGTTGGAAGACATACGATGGAAATGGAAGTGCGGGGTAGAAGGAAGAAGGGAAGACGAAGAGATTGTGTGATGAACACAGCAGACGTTGCAAACATGATTGGAAAATATTATTATAATTGGATCACTTACACTTACACTGAGTGCGTGCAGTCCTCCTCCCTTCAGTAGTCTTGAAGGCGGAGCTCTACAACCCTAAAAATGAAACATCACATTTTAAAAATTACAAATATTGACATAATCGTGGGCGCCCTGTTTGGCAAATGTTAAATTCCCTCACTTTTATATTTCATTCATTCTCTCTCTCTCTCTCACATAACGATAACGTTAATTATCTACCATTAACACAACCTCTGACGACTAAACTATACCTAATATCCACATTGCATCGCACACTGCATCAACTGATCCCGGTTACTGGGCTATTTTTCCTAGTCAAAAACTGCTAAACATATATATAGGCATAACCATAATAGATTACTCCAAGGCGGTTAAAAGCTGTCTAAAGATGTATAGGCTTATTTTGATATTTTATGGTAAAGTCGAAATTAAACACTAATCTGACCAGAGTATGGTAAAGTCGGAATAAAACACTGATCAGGAGAGAGAGAGAGAGAGAGAGAGAGAGAGAGAGAGAGAGAGTGAGATCAGAGAGAGAGAGACGAGAGAGAGAGAGAGAGAGAGACCTATTGGTTTATATAAAGTATCTTAAAATTCCAGTTGCAATCCAGTCTAGTACCTAAAATTCCGGTTACAATCTAGTTTAGTACCTAAAATTCCAGTTGGAATCCAATCTAGCAACTAAATTCCGGTTAGAATAAAGCTTTAAGACACTAACTAATAAGGACGCTGTCCTCAAAGCTCTGTAGAAATTAATTTGATTATCATTACTAAACAAGTTCATTCGTCCACAAGTAGAATCTAAAGGTTTAACCTTACACCTCTTCCCTAGATGTAGCCAATAATAATATTAACGATAATTATAATAATGACGATAATCTTTGGATAATATTAACGATAATTATAATAGTGATGATAATCTTTGGTGATCTCAAGTCTGAGGGGGGAACGGGGGTGGGGTTGGGTTGTAGAACAGGGGAACGATTGTGGTTGGTCCACGAAGGCATCACACAAGATTGCTACTCAGAGAGAGAGAGAGAGAGAGAGAGAGAGAGAGAGAGAGAGAGAGAGAGAGAGCACTCGGTCCATTTAATTTCTCTCTCTCCTATAACAACAACTAATTCAGTTATCAACTGAAGAGAGAGAGAGAATGCATAAGTACAAGAAATAACTAAAAAGTATATAAGGAATGCTGACCCCTGTTTTGCTAATTCTGAACAGAAATCAGCCATTAGGCATTCAAGAATACACAGACACACAGACAGACAGACGACAGACAAAAAAAAAAAAAAAAAAAAAAAAAAAAACACACACACACACACTCCCTGAGTCATGGGGTTACCCTAAAAGAATGGCGTATTCCAAATTTCACGCTAAACTATTTAATTATCATGGGTTCATTGTCATCCCTTTGCACACCTGAGAGAGAGAGAGAGAGAGAGAGAGAGAGAGAGAGAGAGAGAGAGAACCGTGCAATTAATTAAATACATTTTTAAATATATACACATACAAATATACAAATTATTTTTAAAATGCGAGAGAAATGAACAAAGCATACATTGCAGAAAAACGATTAGAAAAACAATTGATTATACTTCGAATACTTCCATTGAATGCGTGCGTGCAGTTCTCCCCCTTCCCGTAAGTACGAAACTGTCAACACAAGCACAATGCTTTTGGATAATTGAGTGATGTTCGATTATTACGAGTGATTAGTCATGTAATAGCAAAATTTCATTACAGTAACTTGAAAAACCTATATAAGAAAATATACAAGAGCCTAAATACCATAAACTAGGCTGTTTCTTACCTTTGAATGAAAGTGGATTAATTATTATAGGCCTACTCGCATTAGGCAGACATCAAGGCCCTTGTCCTCCAACGGTTTTTTTTTATATTCAACTGTAATAAGAGAAAAAGCTATTAAAAAATGAGGGACACCAAAGATAGGCATATTATCAGAGAGAGAGAGAGAGAGAGAGAGAGAGAGAGAGAGAGAGAGAGGGGGGGGGGGGGGGGGGAAATTAGACTAAAAAAAATCCTTCATATTGAATGACCTACGGGGGTGGGTTTGGTAAGCGACAAAACCAAATTAAATATTGTAACCACTCCCACAGTTACTACAAACCCAAACTCTGAGCTCACCGGCGTATGATCAAGTAAGGAAAGCCTTAAACCTCCTACCTAACCATGGTGGTACTAAACTTACATAAAAAAAGTAAGGGAAGCCTTATCCCTCCGAACTAACCATTGTGGTACTAAACTTACATAAAATAAAGTAAGGAAAGCCTTAAACCTCCTACCTAACCGTGGTGGTACTAAACTTACATAAAAAAAGTAAGGAAAGCCTTATCCCTCCAAACTAACCATTGTGGTACTAAACTTTCATAAAATAAAGTAAGGAAAGCCTTATCCCTCCAAACTAACCATGGTGGTACTAAACTTACATAAAATAAAGTAAGGAAAGCCTTATCCCTCCAAACTAACCATTGTGGTACTAAACTTACATAAAATAAAGTAAGGAAAGCCTTATCCCTCCAAACTAACCATGGTGGTACTAAACTTACATAAAATAAAGTAAGGAAAGCCTTATAAAAAAAAAAAAACCTCCTACCTAACCGTGTGGTACAAAACTACATAAAAAAAGTAAGGAAAGTTTCTTATCCCTCCAAACTAACCATGGTGGTACTAAACTTACATAAAATAAAGTAAGGAAAGCCTTAAACCTCCTACCTAACCGTGGTGGTACTAAACTTACATAAAAAAAGTAAGGAAAGCCTTATCCCTCCGAACTAACCATTGTGGTACTAAACTTACATAAAATAAAGTAAGGAAAGCCTTAAACCTCCTACCTAACCGTGGTGGTACTAAACTTACATAAAAAAAGTAAGGAAAGCCTTATCCCTCCAAACTAACCATTGTGGTACTAAACTTTCATAAAATAAAGTAAGGAAAGCCGTATCCCTCCAAACTAACCATGGTGGTACTAAACTTACATAAAATAAAGTAAGGAAAGCCTTATCCCTCCAAACTAGCCATGGTGGTACTAAACTTACATAAAATAAAGTAAGGAAAGCCTTAAACCTCCTACCTAACCGTGGTGGTACAAAACTTACATAAAAAAAGTAAGGAAAGCCTTATCCCTCCAAACTAACCATGGTGGTACTAAACTTACATAAAATAAAGTAAGGAAAGCCTTAAACCTCCTACCTAACCGTGGTGGTACTAAACTTACATAAAAAAAGTAAGGAAAGCCTTATCCCTCCAAACTAACCATTGTGGTACTAAACTTACATAAAATAAAGTAAGGAAAGCCTTAAAGCCTCCTACCTAACCGTGGTGGTACTAAACTTACACAAAAAAAAAGTAGGAAGCCTTATCCCTCCAAACTAACCATTGTGGTACTAAACTTTCATAAAATAAAGTAAGGAAAGCCGTATCCCTCCAAACTAACCATGGTGGTACTAAACTTGCATAAAATAATGTAAGGAAAGCCTTATCCCTCCAAACTAACCATTGTGGTACTAAACTTACATAAAATAAAGTAAGGAAAGCCTTAAACCTCCTACCTAACCGTGGTGGTACTAAACTTTACTAAAAAAGTAAGGAAAGACCTTATCCCTCCAAACTAACCATTGTGGTACTAAACTTACATAAAATAAAGTAAGGAAAGCCTTATCCCTCCAAACTAACCATGGTGGTACTAAACTTACATAAAATAAAGTAAGGAAAGCCTTAAACCTCCTACCTAACCGTGGTGGTACTAAACTTACATAAAAAAAGTAAGGAAAGCCTTATCCCTCCAAACTAACCATTGTGGTACTAAACTTACATAAAAAAAGTAAGGAAAGCCTTATCCCTCCAAACTAACCATTGTGGTACTAAACTTTCATAAAATAAAGTAAGGAAAGCCGTATCCCTCCAAACTAACCATGGTGGTACTAAACTTACATAAAATAAAGTAAGATAAAGCTTAACCTCCTACCCTAACCCGTGGTGGTACTAAACTTACATAAAAAAAGTAAGGAAAGCCTTATCCCTCCGAACTAACCATTGTGGTACTAAACTTACATAAAATAAAGTAAGGAAAGCCTTAAGCCTCCTACCTAACCGTGGTGGTACTAAACTTACATAAAAAAAGTAAGGAAAGCCTTATCCCTCCAAACTAACCATTGTGGTACTAAACTTTCATAAAATAAAGTAAGGAAAGCCGTATCCAAACCTAACCTGGTGGTACTAAACTTACATAAAATAAAGTAAGGAAAGCCTTATTCCTCCAAACTAACCATGGTGGTACTAAACTTACATAAAATAAAGTAAGGAAAGCTTTAAACCTCCTACCTAACCATGGTGGTACTAAACTTACATAAAATAAAGTAAGGAAAGCTTTAAACCTCCTACCTAACCGTGGTGGTACTAAACTTACATAAAATAAAGTAAGGAAAGCCTTATCCCTCCAAACTAACCATGGTGGTACTAAACTTACATAAAATAAAGTAAGGAAAGCCTTATCCCTCCGAACTAACCATGGTGGTACTAAACTTACATAAAAAAGTAAGGAAAGCTTTAAACCTCCTACCTAACCGTGGTGGTACTAAACTTGCATAAAATAAAGTAAGGAAAGCCTTATCACTCCAAACTAACCATTGTGGTACTAAACTTGCATAAAATAAAGTAAGGAAAGCCTTATCCCTCCAAACTAACCATGGTGGTACTAAACTTACATAAAATAAAGTAAGGAAAGCCGTATCCCTCCAAACTAACCATAGTGGTACTAAACTTACAAAAAATAGATGAGAAAAGCCTTAACCCTCCGAACTAACCATGGTGGTACTAAACTTACATAAAATAAAGTAAGGAAAGCCTTATCCCTCCAAACTAACCATGGTGGTACTAAACTTACATAAAATAAAGTAAGGAAAGCCGTATCCCTCCAAACTAACCATAGTGGTACTAAACTTACATAAAATAAAGTAAGGAAAGCCTTATCCCTCCAAACTAACCATGGTGGTACTAAACTTACATAAAATAAAGTAAGGAAAGCCTTAAACCTCCTACCTAACCGTGGTGGTACTAAACTTACATAAAATAAAGTAAGGAAAGCCTTATCCCTCCAAACTAACCATTGTGGTACTAAACTTACAAAAAATAGATGAGAAAAGCCTTAACCCTCCGAACTAACCATGGTGGTACTAAACTTACATAAAATAAAGTAAGGAAAGCCTTATCCCTCCAAACTAACCATGGTGGTACTAAACTTACAAAAAATAGATGAGAAAAGCCTTAACCCTCCGAACTAACCATGGTGGTACTAAACTTTAAAACCAATTCAAAAAGACATTCAGAGGGGCAATGAATACCAAATATCCCTGCCTCTATACATGTATAAACATCTCCCAACAGCTATACAGGGGAGCTCTCATATTGTCCAGGTGGATAATAGCACGAACTAAACAGAAATGTGCAATGACTAAACACTAACATTCACAATACACTTTTCACTCACTAAACATCCACAGTTACTATACAATCACACTCACTAAACACAATTACTATACACTAGGCACTCACCACACACTATACACTCATAAAACACTAAGCACTCACTACATACTCACTATACCTCAAACACTCACTAAACATTTACTAAACACTCAATCCTAAACTTCATTAAACACCAAAACAATTACCAGGCATTCACTAAGCACTAAACATCCATAGTAATCACTGCACACTAACCCATAACTCATTGAAAGCTAAATACTCACTAAATGCCAAATGTTTATTAAAACCCTAAACACTCAATTAAGTAATGAACATCCATTCATTACTCACTATACAAAAAAATACACACAACTAAACATTCGCTAACCACACACGATTAATCATAAGGCATTTACCAAAAATTCACTGAATACTCCACTAATCATTCACTAAAGCCTAACCACTTACTGAATGCTTTTGCACTAAACATAAGTTAAACACTAACATTCGCAATATATTTTCACCAATTTCTAAATACTCACTAAACATACTTATTAAACATTAATTCACTAAACACTTAGCTCACTAAACATTCACTGATTGCATATGTTCTCTAAACATTCACTGATAGCTTATGTACTCAACATTTTCAACCAACTCCACAACACTCACTGTATACTTAAACTAAACATTAACATTCACAAGACACAAACTAAACATTCACTGATGACTTACACAAACATTCACAAAACATTTATTAAAACCCTAAGGACTGGCTAAACACTCACTCATTACTTACAAAATAGATTCAATTCGAGATCGCACCTCTAGGTATATACGTATACCCTCTACGGTCCACCCCGACTCTGCAATGACTCTGTCAAGATCCTGGGGAGGAAGGAAAAGCCAATGCTTTTGTAAGAGTAATAACCAATGGATGGAGGACGAGAGCCATGAATACAGCAACCCCCTGAGAATACAGAAGCATAGATACAGTGTATTATTAAGGAAAGCCATTAAACCACAAAAATATGGTCTCGCATTGAACAACGTTACCAAACCTTATGCCTACATTATCTACTTAGTTTTAATCATTTTGGGTAATTCCTGAATTATCTAAATTTATAAAAAATCATTTCCGACAGAGATATTTCACCCAAACCTCGACGCACTCATCATTGAGTTTAATCTTAATTGGCTTATCCTTAATACCGTGTGTGTGTGTGTGTGTGTGTGTGTGTGTGTGTGTGTGTGTGAGAGAGAGAGAGAGAGAGAGAGAGAGAGAGGAGAGAGAGAGAGAGAGAGAGAGAGCGTTCAACGCAAATTGGCGCCAGCGATGTTTTCAAATCGACGTGAAAAAAGGAAAAAATTTTTCTCTTTTTCGTCTGACCTACATAGTAACGGGTATTCTCCTAGCCTAGCGTATACTATGGTATACCGTATACATACGAAAATGATGTTGGCCATGTAATAGCAAAAAGTCATATCAAACAAGAAAAACTTATACAAGACAATATACACATATATAAGAGCTCAAATACCACACGAGACGGCCAATATGTGATAGAAGAGGTTGTGAAATATTGAAAAGAAGCAAACACACAAGTGATAAAAGGTTAGATAGTGAACCTCTACCTTACAGTTGAACAACTGGCAAATTCTGCAACAAACAACTTCAAGGGGGTGGT
>NC_087214.1:6848750-6897729 GCF_015104395.2 Macrobrachium nipponense | reverse complement strand
TTGAAATATGCAGATGCCATGCATGATAATAAAGCTTTTTCATAAGATAACATTCCAGTACTTTACAGTACATCTGATCCTTTTCATCGAACTTATGCATAACGTTAAACAAAGAGGCATTACTTTCATGGCAAGCCTTGTACAAAATTCAGTTTAAAAGTTACAAGTTTTTACATTTATCACATTGATTATCAAACTTGAATCAAACTTAATCACTAATCATGAAATATCTTACTTAAGAGAGTACACACGTAAATTTCCGACTGTTCAGACTCTCACTCTCTCTCTCTCTCTCTCTCTCTCTCTCTCTCTCTCTCTCTCTCTCTCTCACTCACTCAAAGAAAAAAAAAAACTTTCTATAACCCAAGTCTTGAAGTAAAAGGTCCTACCAATGCTTGCCATTAACATTATTACAGTCCGTATTATGATTCAGAATATGAACTCTATTCATAATGAACAACCTACAGGCGCCATTGACTTGTAATTCAAAGAATATTTCAATAACAATAAGGACCTAGAAAAACTACTACAAAATTCGTTCTGACAGAACTCTTTATATGAAATCGTATATGAATCGCTATCTGAAACAACTAGATTCTGCGGCTGCAAGGAACACATGAAGAAGCTAAGTGTCTTCCAAGGACACATGAGAAGCTAAATTCCAAGTCCTTCCTGTTAGTTGTATCTACCAACAGACTAAAGCTATCAGGAAGGAATCATCTGTATTTAAGCTGAAAATATGACTTGTTTTTATTCTACCAATCATTAAAATCATTCCTTTAAATGAATAATAATTATTTTGTTACGACTTTACATGAACTTCAGGAAAATGAATGAAAATTAAGATTACCTTCTTAGCCAGGTAAGTACATATACAATGAACAATGACTTACTGAAGTCTTCAAAATCAAAACTAATAATCTTTGAATAAAGAAATAAAAATATTTAAAGATACATAACTTTTCTATATAAATTATGAATCCTGAAACGGAGTACCTGATAGCTATCAAACTAATGAGAATTATAGGTAAAAAATATGAATCTAGAGACGATCTAAGCTACTCAATAGCTAATAGCATGCTAGGAACTTCAATTGACAATTATGTATCTTGAAATATAGCTATATCAATAAACTCTTAAGATATCTACGTGGAAAAAATGTATTTATCCAGGAACAACTGAGGTTTATAAAGCTTATCTTAAACTGTTATGAATCCTACGAAAAAAGCACGTATCCTGAAACATACCAGATAATATTGAATAAGGAATTTAAACTACCTATGTATGTATCCGGAAACACTGAGCTACTAGCAACTGATATCAAAATAGTACTAGATTCGAGTAAAGACGAAACTCTATATCCTGCAGCATACATAAATACTTAACTACTTGATTTAAACTAAGAAGTTTACATTAAAACCTAAGCATCCTAATACGTATATAGTGAGTTGTCAAAATCTTTATATTAATCCTTTTCCAGCCACAGTAACTGGAAGTATTTCTGTTTTATAAAACTTCCATCTGGCAGTACATCGTCTTCTGTCTTGTTGTTGTTGTTAATGATAAAGCTGTCGGCTTTCTTCTCCTTCAAAATCCCTCTGAACCTTAAAGTTTTCTTTCACTTCCCTCAGAAGGTACTTTAGCAATGAGCCTGGAAGAACAAAAATCATTAGTGAGCAAACCTTAAACGAATATGAAACAATAAATAGTCTAAGCATAGTTTACACCTTCCCCTAATGAGTGGCTCAAGGTAGCCCTTGGCACCACGAAGAGTGTAGTATGACATGTATGAAATATAAGTGACACTGAATAAAACTGGGGAGAAAATCATAGTATGAAATATATTGTAAAATGAAAACACATTATTTCAGGTAACTAATAGCAAATATATACGTTATATCCTTAAATAGGTCAGCCTGGTATGTCATTTGTAGAGGGTTCAGCACACTGCTACAGATTCAGTCAATTCTAATTCCTTTTACGACACGACTTTCTGAGCAAGTGGTTTTATTTTTTATTGCATCGTCGCCAAACTCGCCAGATGACGTCACACTTATCAGAGGGTTAAATCAATTATGATTCTTAATGACATTCTGTGGGGTTACGCAAAAACTTGTTAGAACGATTGTCAGTTGGTTACAGAAAGCTTAAAACAAATCAGATGGTTGTGAATTGAACATAAGAGCAAGTGGTATCTTTTAAGTCCTTCAATTCCCCCGCCACCCCTTAAAAATGATTCTATTCTTTCTGTCAGTTTTAATAATTAAACCAGCAAGTCAAAAGAGTTATTAATACCACCTGAAACTACTAAAATATCGGACCTTACAGTTTTTATTCTGGACATCTGAGAACACCAACAATTGCCTGAAATACTGAAAGTCAAAGGAAAAACATTCCGTGAATGCTTTGGAGGATGCAATATTTATAGTGTGCATTATCATGCAATCTTTAATCTTTTTAATGAGAACATTACCCTCTATTTCACTGAAAACTAGGTCAGTGAAGAAAAATGAACTACAACCGTTTGTATTTTCGCTATTTTCTGATACAACGTACATAGGCCGCGTGTTTCGACATTGATTTAGAGAGAGAGAGAGAGAGAGAGAGAGAGAGAGAGAGAGAGAGAGAGAGAGAGAGAGAGAGCGCAATGCAATTCCTTACCATTCATGAGTGATGGATGGCCAAAGGATGTTATTTTCTTGGGAAAAAACTTGACTTCAAGCTGCTTTGTCGTGGATCTGCCGTGATCAATCAGTTGAAAAACCCGGACACCTATGAACGAAAAATCCTGTATTAGTAAGGAGTCGGTTAAATTTAACCTTAGCCTTAACAGAAGTATGAGACCTAGCGAAGCAGTGTGTAGAGGCTAAATATCTCGACACATGAAGCAGCAGGAATTTTATGCAGTGAATGGACAGACTTAGACACAATCTCCTCCTGTCACTTCTGGAATACTCAAGAACACCATTATGCCTGAAACTGTATCTATTAGTTTATAGATGATCCCGACCCCCGTTTAGAACTTGGCTCTGTTTTACACCTGAGATGAGTCTGTTATCTATCTATGCGTGTAGCCGGAACAGTCAAGTTGGCTAGATGTACAGCGCATTATGTGTGATGAACACAGAATCAAGTAAAAAAAGAACTCGGTATAGAAGGGGCTATCATTTAGACGAAAATACAGTTTAAAAGGAAGATCTTTATATATATATATATATATATAGAATATATTATGAGAATATAATATATTATAATATATCTTTATATATATATACATATATATATATATATATTATATATAGTATATATCTATATTATATTATATATTATTATATATATATCTATAGAGGGGTGGGGTGATATTTTACACGAAAATCGGGTAAAAAAGGAGAACTATATACAGAAAGGGGTGTCATTTAAACGAAATCCAGTATAAAAGGAAGAATTTATATATAAAAGGGGTGTCCATTTACACGAAAATCAGGTAAAAAAGGAAAAGAACTACTATACATAAATTGGGGTGGGTCATTTAAACGAAAATCCAGTATAAAGGAAGATATATATATTATAATATATATATATATATAATAATATATATTATAATATTATATAATATAAATATATATATATATATATATATATTAGATTATATTAAATATATATTATATATATAATATATATATATAGGGGTGTCATTTACACAAAAAATCAAGTAAAAAAGGAAGTAACTATTTAAAAAGAAAGAAGTGTCATTTACACGAAAATATCACTGAACTTCGCTAACAGCTATGTGTAATAAGGGGGCTAGATTGAAGGTTGCACAGCAGCAGTATTAAAGGTGAATTTATATCATATATGTATAACCTTCCAGCCAATATGATACATATGGAAGAAGCACAGAAATATTGTGATGTATTAACAACGAGATGTTGAGTCTTTTAGCAACTATTGTCTCTACCTCTGGTTTATCAAGCAACGAATGTCAGAGCGGACGCTTTCATGAGGAACAACAACAGTTAATTAGCCCAAGAAACATTACATAGAACGGCTATTTTAATCGACAGGTTTTGTAAACAAATCAGAGGCGTACAATGAATAGCCTTATGAAATATATTCAGTGCCACAAAACTAATATTTAGTATGAAACCTGGATCAGATTTTTAAATGGGATGGAGTTCATAAGAATGTTCCTGACCCTGGCCCTATTTTTGCACAATTAAACGTGACACCCCTGGCAAAAGGTTATGAATTCAGTACTGTATAAATTTTGTTAATTGCTACCATCTTAAGGTTCACAAATTTGTGTATGATCTATATATAAAACCCTCATATATCTATTAAGAACTATGTATAAAACGTTCATAAATTTATATACGGACATATCTAAAAACTTCCTACATTTATCTAGAAACATACATATTTACTTACTACATTTACATAGGAACCTCGTACATTTTACATAGGAACTATATAAAAACTCCTCCAAACATTTACATAGGAACCAGATATAAAACCCCTCAAACATTTACATAGGCACTAATCTAATAAAAGGATCCCATAAAAACGCCAAATTGTCGAAAGTAAATACATATTTCAGAGACAAGTTATAGCTCTCTTTACGGCAGAAGGAGGGAACAGCTGGTCACTGAAATGTAAGTATTTACTTGCTAACGTTTATTTTTTGGCGTTTTTCATGGGCTCCTTTTATTAATAGAATAGGGTGCCTATGTAAATGTTTGGAGGGTTTATTATAGTTCCTAATAAATGTTTTGGATTTTATAGGCACGTATCTGACATTTACAAAAATCTCTTACAATTAGAACAAAGTTTACAATTCAAATGTTTTGTATGTTTTACAACTCTCATAAATTACTCTTTAGTTCTTCTGAATTGTTTTTTTGTTTTAATAATTTCGCAAATCTAAACTTCCAAGAGTATAATTAATATATTGAAATATTTAACATTCAAAGGACACCAAAATATTTTCATGAAAAGCTTGGAATGATTCATGCAACATGTGTGCATTATCATGCAATCTCCATGCTCTATGATAGACGTATTACTCCTCCATTTTACTAAAAACTAGATCAGTGAAAAAAAACTTAATAATTTATTTTATCTCTATTTTTCTGATACACTGTACGCTTCTTTACCATTGTTTGTTTGTCTGAATGATGTTTTTACGTTGCATGGAACCAGTGGTTATTCAGCAACGGGACTAACGGCCTTACGTGACTTCCGAACCACGACGAGAGTGATTTCTTTATAACTGGCCAAAGGTTGACATCTCCGTAGCAGCAAAATCTCAAGACTTCGACGTGATAACTCTTCATAACACCCATTGACCTAAGAAACCACCGTTTTTTATTATTAGTTCAGTGTTCACTGAATTTAACCCTAACCCTGACAAACGGATCAGACCTAGTGTAATATTTGGAGGCTAAAATCTCGACAAACGAAGCAGCAAGTCTATTTAGCGAATGAACAGACCTACTATGAGATTCAGGGCCTCTGTAACACGGTTTTTTTCGCAATAACTTTTTATCTATGCATTTCATAAATATAACGCTTATTCGGAATACATATTATATCAACACACAAATTTTGAGTGTATTCTGCACTACGTAGGTTGACTAAATTTGGTACTTTATGTAATGACCTAAGACGGGCCACTTGACTCAGAGAAAAGGTTTCGAACGCACAATCGTTTTACGTAACTTATTGACAGGCATTTTCTTCCCTATTTCTCGATGGAGGATGAATTGGCTATACGTAAGAAGGCTAAATCCTCTGGCAACAATGACATACAAATTTAAATACAAGCAAAGCAGTACACCTTTATGAACTCTGGAACCTCTCCACTGATAATTGTCATAATGAACAAACCAACAAAATATGTTAATAAATACGAAAAACACTTCGATTATTAGTCTAACTCCCAAAATAAGTGTCCTAAGAAATTATAGTCTACTTTATAGGTCACAATCAGATTGACAAGATGTAGGGAATAGTTGGTAATTATCAAAAACATAGTAGACAAGCTTGATTTGATAACTGCTATATCCAATGTCAATAAGCCAATTTTTATTTATTGGCTATCTACCTATTTACTGAAAAAAAAATAGCCGGTACCATACTTTGGCTTTAAACCTTCACCAATAATTATCGTCAGAATGGTGACTTCATGAGGCTCCACCCACTTTCGCCTCGTTATAATTCAGGATAACACTGAAGGCTACCGTGGGCATTGTTGGATTAGAAAATTTTAACTTCTGGCTATAAAAACTAATTTCTCGAGTAGTTGTAAGAAGTGCTAAATGATCCTCAAGGATCCCAGCAGTTGTCTAAACGTTTAATTCATGTATATTACTGCTATACTGTTGCGGCACTACTGCTACAGTAGTATTTCTACGCTAGCACTGATACCCCACCCACATCTATGTATCGTTCCGCCAGTAATAAAGTCTTTGGGTTTTCAGAGCCGTTGGAATTTCTGTCTGGTGGATGGGCGGGGCAACATTTTGTCAAAAGGTGTTTGTTTACCTTGCTTACGTAATGAATGTTTTTCCGACTCTTGGCTCGTAATCATTGGCCATGGCGTTCGGCTAGATCATTTTTACTCTATAAAAATTAAAGCTACGAGTTTAGGTTATTGATAATGCTGACAAAATGTGTGGTTGTAAAATATACATATGTCAACTTTCAGCTACATCCGATGCTTTGACAAGGAGCAAAGTCCAAAAAACCGTGTTACAGAGACCCTGAATCTCATAGTAGTAGACACAAACACTTAACCTAATCATAGCTGTCCTGACTTTCTTCGGAACTAACTTATTATATCATATATTATATATATATATATATAGTATATATATATATATATATATATATTATATATATATATATATATATATATATATATATATATATATATATATATATATATGAAAAGCCATGAGTAAGGTATCATGTACCTATGTGTACAGCCTTGGATGAACAGTCAAGCTTGCTGGGTTGTACAGTGCTGTACATATCCTGAGCCACATATAGCACAGGATCAAGTTAAACGGATAATTAACTCTCCAAGAAGTGTCATTAAAAAACATAACTTGAATACCAGTTGTGTGATAAGGGCTTATGCAAAAGTAAATCTATACCTTTTAGTCATTAAGATGGATGATGGAGAGCAGGTAGTGGTGGTGAAATAAATCTTAATAACAAGATACTCAGATTTTTTTAGCAATTAACTGAGGTCTCTACCTAAAATGGTTTATCAGGCAAATAGTATCAGCAGAAATGGTACCTTCACGAGGAGGAGCAACATTTAATAACCTTAAGAAATAGTTTAGTTTCTATTTTGTGGACATTACTACCTATTATTAATTAACTGACAGGTTTTGTGAACAAATCAAGGGCATAGGATGAGTGTCCTTCTGAAATGCATTCAGTACTACAAAACTAATTTGCAATGAGAAAAAATTAATCAAAGCTTGAAAGGAATGGTGATCATAAGAATACTACTGACCCTGTAATTGCATACAATTTAACAAGACACCGCTCGTTTTAGGTTTAGACTTCAGTACTGTGTAAATTTCATTAACCTGCCCACACCCCGACCTCAAGGCTTTTTTATATGGTAACAATTATATAGGAACTAAGTATAAAGCCTTCATAATTTTATATATGAAACTATAAAACTATATACATTTATATATTGAACTAAATATATATAAACAAAACCTTCATGTATTTATATAGGAACTATATATAAAACCTTCCTACACTTATATAGGAACTATATATAAAACCTTCATACACTTATATAGGAACTATATATAAAATCTTCATACATTTATATAAAAACTATATATAAAACCTTCATGCACTTATATAGGAACTCTATATAAAACCTTCATACAATTCTATAGGAACTAATATGAAACCTTCAAACATTTATATAGGAACTGATATATAACCTTCATACATATAGGAGGCTGATAAAACCTCCATACATTTATATTGGAACTATTTATACATCCTTTAGCGTTTCCTACTCAATTTGAATACGTTAATATTTGCTTGCGTAATTATCGACAGATTCAGGGACCTATTTTTTTTTCGAAGATTCTCTAACCAGATAAACTTACCGAATTCAATCGTCGACTCCTGCCCTCCTCCCTATCGTGATGGTTGAAAGGCACTCTCTCTGCCTCGACGTGTTTACATATTTTCAATTTAAATACATCCATCAAGACGATCTGATACAGACAGCTGCGTTCGTTTCCACACAAACAATTGAAACAAACTTATTTCTTTAAATATTTACGCGTATCTTTATCAAAATTGCATCGCGTACGTTTGATTCATAGGAACGTATCTGACATTTACAAAAATCTCTTACGATTAGAACTAAGTTTACATCATTCAAATGCCTTGTATGTTTTACAACTCTCATAAATTACTCTTCAGTTTTGAATTGTTTTTAAGTCTCAATCTCGGAAATCTAAATTTTCAAGGGCAAAATTAATTGATCGACTTCGAGATGCTAATTTACCGCACAAAACAAAAACAAGTACCATAAATAAGACGCTTAGAAAAGCGGTTCTCAATGATTGACTGACGAGACATGATTGTTCCAAAGACGAATGTCGTACTTAACCGATTATCTTGAAACGATGCATTTGCAATAATAGGCAATGTAGCAAATTTCGCATTACTGAGTAACAGGTACGTTCCCTGTTGAGGAATTAGGTTTACTTATTTATCGAGTGCTGTATCTGGACTTAAATGTCTTGAAAATTAAGAGAGAAGAGTTTTGTTACAAGCGGAGACCTCAGTTGTTTAAAACTGTGACGTTTGCTTGTGTTTTGTTTGGCAACTTAATAACTTGACCGAGCTGTCAAAAGATAGGAGTTGTATCGAATCGGCCTTATGGATGTATTGAAACGAATTGAATCGAAATACCTTCAGCCCTTAAAGCGAAATACCTGTGAAAAAAATATCTACATTAATCACTCGTTAGGAAAAGGGGTTCGATTAAGTCTTCAATTATAGAGGGTTTCGACTGTATCATTCCTATTTTATATAGTACCAATGGGCCAATGAAAATCACCAATTATTATATTGCTGTGAAGACCCGAGCTTTTATTCATAATCATCTCAGCACTGGTTGTCAAAACTCCCCTGGTTACATCTATCTGTTGCTTGTTTGTTTGTTTGTATGGTGCTTTTACGTTGCATGGAACCAGTGTTTATTCAACATTGGGACCAACGGCTTTACGTGACTTCCGAACCACGTTGAGTGAACTTCTGTTACCAGAAATACACATACATCTTTCCGCTCTCGTGTCACAGACCAGGAAAAATATCTCAAAAACATTCAGTAATTCCACTGCAACTGAGAGTGATTATAGTTACAAATTTCTGATATACTGAGAACTATCTTGAATGTTTAATAATAATTCGTATTCTGTACAAATTGATTATAACAGATTGGTGGGTACCGAGTCATTTCCTTCACGCAAGCCCTTATGGAGACATTTCACAAACATCCAGTGTCTCTAGATGTTGCAGCCTTTATTTCATTGTTTAATGCAATTACATATAATAATACCTTTATTCCACAATATTACCGTGGGTATTCTTACAATGTGCACTGGATTAAAATAAACATAAAATGTTTAAAATTTAACCTCTGCTGATTAAAGTAACATACACATAGATTTATATCTAAATACCCATTAAAAGTACTTTACATAAAAATCATCAGATACATGAACTAATATTAACGTGAAAACACATTATTACTAATAAAATCCTCCTCCTAAACTTGGTCAAAATTACAGATGTAACATAACAGTACTACAATATTTTATGGTATTTCCTGAGCTGTGAAATCGAAACAAATCGTAAAAAAAAAAAAAAAAAAAAAAAAAAAAAAAAAAAAAAAAAAAATTGTATTTTCCGAGCTGTGAAATAAATCGAAATCGTAAAAAAAAAAAAAAAAAAAAAAAAAAAAAAAAAAAAAAAAAATAAAAATAAATAAAAAGGTGTTACTAAAGGCCATTAACCTCTAAGAAGAATCCCAGGCTAAGACTGGCTGAGAAATGTACGAATATAAGATCGCGTACTAGACTGGTTATCTGAAAAACTTTTTAAGGTATTTAAAAACACTTCCCGTTCCCTTTGACCGTCGTTGGCAAATCATACCCTGGCAAAATTTGTTATTCGTGACACAATGAAATATGATTAGTTCCTTCCTGCTGAACGAAATCGAAGAGGAAGTGCGCGCGCTCAGTCCAGTCCTGTTTTTATTTTTATTTCTTAAAATTAATAAAACAAATATGTTGCCATTATATTCATAACTCATGAGGAGTTAGCTCCACATGAGATCAGAAAAGTAAATATAACTTAAATAGCTACAGGGGAAAAAAAATATACTAATGACGTAGTTTTTTTAATTTCTTAAATTAATAAAAACAAATTTATTGCCATCATATTCATAACTCAAGAGGAGTTAGTTCCCCGAGATCAGTAACTTAAACATAACAGAATTCGCTATAGAAAAAATATACTAATGACAATTTTTTTAATTTCTTAAATTATTAAAACAAATATGTCGCCATTACATTCATAACCAAGAGGAGTTAGTTCCACAATAGATCAGTAATTTAATTGTTTGTTTGTTGGTATGGTTTTTACGTTGCATGGAACCAGTGGTTATTCAGCAACGGGGCCAACGGCTTTACGCGACTTCCTTACCACATCGAGAGTGAACTTCTATCACCAGAAATACACATCTCTCACACCTCATTGGAATGCCCGAGATTCGAACTCGCGGCCACCGTGGTGGCAGGCCAAGGTTGTCCTTATTTTTAGGGAGGGTGAATGTTGGAAACCCGTTTTACGGATTATAATTTTCCCACGCACTATAATATCTCTTACATTATTTTGTCTAAGAACAAATTAGTTTGTGATTCGCCGAGGGAGGTGCGTTTTATGTCTATGGTTTTTTATCAGTCATTCATGACGGTTAATTGTAGTAGCAAACAATTACAATAAACAAATAATTGTCTTGCCTTTGGCGACATGGGAAATAACATGAAAAACTCGAAATGCTTGGAACTTGCCACAACTCGTCTCATTCCTCATGTGACCATCAGTGCTTGTATATAAACAGGCTTAGTATCTTCAGACTTTCAAAGTTGAAGTTGCACCGAAAATCTTAGATCTCATCGGTCATGCCCGTAGGAGTTATTCTTGATCACAGTAGACATTGCGTAATATATCGCGACCTCTTAACAGAATCAAGAACTCATAAACTGAAAATGTCAAATGTCTTGAAAAAGGTTTGTTGACTTTAGTTACTATAATTGTAAGCTTGACTCTACCGTTCGCTCTACTTTCATTTAGCCACTTGTCTAGTTCATTATTCCATTATGATTATCATAACTTTTCTAATCAGGTATGGAGTTTTCATTTGGCTTTTATGTCCGCAAATTTACCTTTCAGTTCCAGTGACGAGTGCAAACAAAGCATTTGTTATTGGAAAATGATTGCAAAGGATATCAAAATTTAGGAGGCCTGGATACATAGTTAGCGAGAGTTCGTCAACCCTATTTTACCTGCAGTACTGAGCATGGAGATGTCATCTGATGCCATAACACTAAGAACGTTATAAATGTTTTTGCAATAATTTTCGCATAAACAACTCGTGGTCTGTTACCATGTCACATTCAAATAACATTAAACGTCGGCCCCTCAGAGAGAGAGAGAGAGAGAGAGAGAGAGAGAGAGAGAGAGAGAGAGAGAGAGAGAGACTTAATAAATAACGGACACGTCTTATACAATTCAAGTTTCACATTTACAAGAAACATTTCTCTTAAGGAGAAATGAATCTATCTCTGTCTCTCTGGTCTCAAGACGAAAGGCTTGGGTGTTTATCTATGGCTAGTTTAACTAAGATTCCGGAATCCCCCGCCGGACATCAGGCTGGCCCAGGGAATGTCCAGCTCGGGATAGTAACTGCTTCGGAGTCAAGTGGGTTGTTCAGGAATGGGCGTGTACATGGGTGCATGGTGCGGCCGGCCGCTCGCACACGCGTGAAGTTTCGGGTGCGCGCGTAGTTTGGACAGTTCTCCACTTTTATTAAGGGGACACATCTTCACTTCCACTTTTATTACACATCTTCACTCAAAACGTATAAACCAGCACGCCACTATGATTTTCGATAAGGAGAGAGAGAGATTGATATCACGTAACCACACATATCTAACGAATGTATAATTACTTTTGCAATGCCATTGCACCAGCATTTACGTGGAAACTTTGGGATCCCCGAGAATCACTCATTCAACCTCTGGCAAGGCTATAGTGTTTATTGGGTATATACACAACGATATTAGTCTATAATAATTTTTTCAAAATAGTTGTGCTGGTCATTGAATAACGGTGTTTTTTTTTTTTTTTAAACTATTTGTCATATTTAAAAGTATATTTATGTTGTCTTAGGCAAAGAACTTTGCATGTATCATTGAAAAAAATAAAAGGCTTATTATATTTGAGGCTACTTTAGAATTTGCGTTTACGATAAACAGAGAAGATATACGTAGCTCTATTCTGGTATAACACGCTGTAAAGAAAATTAAGTATATATATATATATATAATATATATATATATATATATATATATATATATATATATATATATATATATTAGACTATTTAGCAACAGTCAGCGGCTGGTAAATTATGATAAAATGCTGTCATATTAATAGTAAAATAACACAAGAATTATCACCCATTGTAACTGTGATCGGCCAGAGACGTCCAGCCATTAATTTGAATATATCTTTCTCCATTTCGTGTACAGGAACAGGTTAAGTTCATCATTATGACTTTGCACTGTAGCGTTATAGCAGTTTTTTTAGTTTCAATGTAATATGATTGACTTTGCACACTGAAGAATTATAACCACTTTTCATTTCTTATAGTTTCCATGGGAAATAAAGTTATAGTTCGTAAACATATTTGTTTCTAACTTGTTTTATTACTATAACAAGAAAATTCGTTCATACTTACGACAGTTTCTCAGCCATGACATTATGCACTGGAAAAAAAAAAAAAAAATAAAACCTTGCCAAGCTCCCCTTAGATGGCATGACTGCTCTTCAGCTTCTCACCTTTATCCATCCCCTCACTTCCAACAAGTGGCCTTAGAGAAGTTTCTAAAAGCTGAAGCTCTTAAGACCCATCTAAGGCATTCCACGAGACAGGATAGATTCGCTGGTTTTGCAATAACCTGCATCAATTATCCGGTGGGCAATTTTATACAGAATCGTCGTTGTTACTCATTTGATATATACATGTAATACGCACTCTTACAACCTATAAATGTTAACATCACCGATAACTACCTAACGAGAGAGAGAGAGAGAGGAGAATTTTCAGTACAAAATTCAATGGAGGTGGAACCACAACCTTTAGTTATGCCCACAGTGCACCGCCTATGAGTTTGAGCCCAGTCTTAGTGTAAGTTTAAGTTTGCTATTCGTTGGATGTGGATTGATGGATGGACGTGTTTTTGGGCAAAAGCGGAGGCACTGGTGCCAAGGAAGCCACTGAGCGGAAAATGCTAATTCACGCATAATCCTTGCTGGAGGAAAAGGTATACAGCAATTATTGACGAAAGGTTTGCAATTTTCACAGCAGATAATATGCAAAGATTCGAGACCACACATACCATGAAGCACAAACTGTTACTATATGAAACGAATTCTCGATTTAAAGAAAATAAAATTACTCTTGTTCGTTCGAGATTGTTCTCCCTTGAATACGTAGAATGAAAAAAAGTTTGTAGATTTTCAATTTTTCTAATCCCTTCTTAGTTACCTTTAAAGCCATGACCGAAGTTGCAGACACTGGCTTACGTGCGTACGTTTTATTAAAGACAGGCGACTCAAGGAACAAGGGTTATAATAAAATAAAACTTCCTTCTCCAAAGGGTCGCCACTGATTTCAGTACTTCAGAGGAATGCTTTAGGTCTTTTATCATGATCTTGTAAATGCTGATCAGACCTTTGCGGTATGCAGTCCCAGCCAGATTGCCCCCCCCCCACCCCCCCCCCCCCCCCCCACCCCCCCCCCCCCCCCCCCCCGCGGAATAAGGAGACAAACTTTTGTTTCTCGTTCAAATTGTTTACATTTACTTTTAATTCCAGTTTTGAGAGGGTAAAAGAAACAAGGAGATTTATATCTTTAGTGTTTGTTTTTGACAAGAGGGTAAAAGAAAAAGCCTTAAACAGCAGTCGTTGCCCGTTTAATTTGATGATGGAAAAAGTGATATTTGACGTTGTAGAATGACTCCTTCAACAGATGAAAATACGAAATGAAACTCCTACGTGTCAGGTCTCCCTCAAATCTTCAGGGGGGGTAATCGTTCAAGGGCTTGAGACCAACAGTTGTCGGGAAAACATGTCAGGGTCTTCCTCATATCTTCAGGCGGGTATTCCTTCAAAGGGCAAGAGTCACTTTGGAATGCCTCCACTCACAGCACTTGGTTCCACCGCAATTGGAGAAAAAAAATTCGTTAACGCGATAATTAGGTAGTTTGCAACGGGAGGAGGGATCACGGAACAAAACAACTAAAAAATAAATAATTGAAAATAAGAACAAACAAGGCTGATAAAAGGACTTCTAAAAAGGAAAATCAATAAATTAAGTTAATTTGACACCTTCCTCCTCCCTCAAAGATATATATATTTTAAAAATAGAACAGATTTTTATCTACCACTCAATCATAACACTACGAAGAAATGAGATGGGCGAGGTGAGAAGAAAAAAAAAAATTACTTACAACCGTTAAGACATCAATACTGTTGTGAGTTTTGTAACAAGTATCTCTCACATTAAGTATACCATTGAAATTTTTGTCCCTTGGCAAATTACCAAATGTTCATCATCCCACAGGGCATTACGTTACATTCGTAAAGACTAAAGGGCGTCACAAAGCGGATATCTCGCGAGCTCGATCAAGATAGGGGGAACCTGGCAATAACCGCTTCAAATGATCGAATTTAATTATAAACTTATCAGGCTCTATCCGATTAAGAGTCCTCGATACGTGGCAAAGGGAGTATTAGTATTAGTATTGACCTTGCGGTACCGAGTACCTACAAGGAAGGTCTAATCAATTTCCCACTCGACAATATCACGCTTTAATGGATTTGATCAATAAGGACTTTGCCTGTATTTTGATATAGAATATCCAGCACTTCCGTTTGATCAATAGGAGCTTGCCACTTCATAGTTGACATCAGACAAAATTTACGGGGTACCTAGGCCAGAAATTGTCAGTCTGTACTCTCTACCTAGAGAAAACTCGCCTGGCTCAAACGAACCTGCCTTAATTTTCTTATCATTATTTTCCTTCAACGAGGCCCGAGACGACTAAATTATCCTGGGAAAATTTCCAGGCAGCTGATAATCTCCCCAAGGTCCTTAACAAACTCACCCACATTCAATTTTTTATGATTCAATTCATGGAATATTTCAAGAGGACCACGTACTGTGTGTCCAAAAATCAACTCAAATTTAAGGATTTGGTGGGACCTTTCCACTAGCACTAGGCCAGACACTCTGTGTGGTAAGGTACACTGGCAATGTGCTGATGCAATGACCACTTCAGCACATTTACTCCGAAATACATCTTGCTCGTGAAATTCGTGCCACAATCTGTTTGAATTATACGAGGCAATCCATACCTGGAAACCACCTTTGCTATAATTTTCCTCATACGAAAAGTTCAGGAAACCTGATTGTCCAATATAGTTAAAATGACAAATTTCAAGACCGAAGGTTTATTTGCTTATGAACAAAGATGAGATTTAATTCTGGGAAATGGCCCAACCACAACACAATCTCTGCAAAAGGATCTCCAATCGCAGGATTTGTATGCAAAGGGGCTTTAGTAATTCCTTGTGCTAACCTAAGGACATCATCATTCTGATATTTTGTAGGTACCACAATCACTAGGACGACTAACCCTACATCAAACCTCTATTCACAGAACCTTGGTTTTATTAAATCATCCGTACCCTCTTTTCTTAATTCTATTCAGCTTTCAGAGCTTCAATAAAACTAAGTCACAATCAGGATTAATTATCAATTTACAAAACTAATACTACTTCCACGACTACCACCACCACCACCTACAGACCCGGGTCTCTACCTCTAAACTACTTGGAGACCCACCAATACCTCTAAACTACTAAAGTTTAATTTATCCTCACTCTGTAAGCTGAGTAATAATTACTACGGAGTTTAGTTTATACTCATTCTGTAAGCTGAAGGGATGGGGAGCTTTTCCACCACTGCCAATTCTGTCACCTTGTGATACCCTGGGAAGAATGCACTTACTTCCAGCAGAAACCGCTGTATCAGGGAACCCACCCAGGACCACACAATTTCCAGAATGCTCACCGACATCCTGGCTTAATATGTTTATCGTAGTCACGAAGAGAGATTAGTAGGCGATTTGATTTATTTCGCCTCCACTACCACCAATCCTTCCTGGGGAACAGTCAAAACTTACCACATATAACTGTTCATCAAACGCTGGGTTCTTCATCCCAAAGGGCATTACATTACATTCGTAAAGCCCAAGGGGGCGTAACAAAAGCGTAAATCTCACGAGCTCAATTAGATAGGGGAACCTGCCAATAACCCCTTTTTTAGCAGTTCCCTATCCGATCAAGACAGTCCTCGATACGTGGCAAAAGGAAAGTCATTCTTAATATTGATATTCACCTTGACCTTGCAGAACTCCCATCACATGCGAAACTGCCCGTCAGGTTTCTTACCAAGTTCAAAGGTGAACTCCAAGGACTTACCAAAGGTCTAATTAAATCATGCTCCAACATAACTTTATCTCCTCCTCGACAATATCTCGCTTTAATGGATTTAATCGATAAGGACTTTGCTTGTCTAGATATGGAATATCCGGCACTTTCCGTTTGGTCCCAAGAGCTTCCACTTCATATTTAACATCAGATAATTTCCGGTGTACCTTCCAAGGTTCCAGAAAATTGTCCGCGTCTGTACGTACTCACTACCTAACCTCATCTGGTCTCAAACCTAGCAAAGTGCCTTACTTTTCTTATCATAATTTCCCTTCATTGAGGCCCTAGACAATTCTAAATGATCCTGGGCAAATTTCCAGGCTGTCGATAATCTTCTCAGGTCCTCAAACAACTCGCCCACATTCAATTCTTTGATTAAACTCTTAATCAATTCTTTATGTCAACAATTCAAGGAAATTTTCTAGAGGACCACATTGTTTAGTATCCAAAAATCAACTCGAACAGAGATACCCGTGGAACAATTTGGATGATTACGTATAGCAAAGGGAAGCCCTTTATCCCAAATCCTCTCCTTGCTCATAGCAGTACTTTTTTAAGAATAGATTTCAGGGTTTGGTGGAACCTTTCCACTACGCCCTGATTATTTGTCGCCAAAGATAGGTAAAATATATAAGAAAATACAGGAGGGAAGGCTTCGATGGTTTGGACACCTGTTACGAAGAGAAGAACATCATGCTGGAAGACATACGATGGAAATGGAAGTGCGGGGTAGAAGGAAGAAGGGAAGACGAAGAGATTGTGTGATGAACACAGCAGACATTGCAAACATGATTTGGAAAATATTATTATATTGGATCACACTTAACACTGATTTGAGTGCGTGCAGTCCTCCCTCCAGTAGTCTTGAGGGCGGAGCTCTACATCCCTAAAAAAGGAAAAATCATATTTTAAAAATTTAAAAATACAAAGAGACATAATCGTGGGCGCCCTGTTTGGCAAATGTTAAATTCCCTCACTTTTATATTTCATTCATTCTCTCTCTCACATAACGATAACGTTAACTATCTACCATTAACACGACCTCTGACGACTAAACTATACCTAACATCCACACTGCATCAACTGATCCCGGTTACTGGGCTATTTTTCCTAGTCAAAAACTGCTAATCATATATATAGGCATAACCATAATAGATTAGTCCAAGGGGATAAAAAGCTTTCTAAAGATGTATAGGCTTATTTTGATATTTTATGGTAAACAGTCGAATAACACTAATCTGACCAGAGTATGGTAAAGTCGGAATAGAGGAGAGAGAGAGAGAGAGAGAGAGAGAGAGAGAGAGAGAGAGAGAGAGAGAGAGAGAGAGAGAGATGGTTTAGACCTAAAATTATATCAAGTACCTAAAATTCCAGTTGCAATCCAGTCTAGTACCTACCCCCAAAATTCCGGTTGCTATCTAGTATAGTACCTAAAATTCCAGTTGGAATCCAATCTAGCAGCTAAATTCCGGTTGGAATAAAGGCTTTTTAAAACACTAACTATAAGGACGCTGTCCTCACTGTAGACCAACCAAATTAGACTCCAAAAGTACTCTGTAGAAACGAATGTTTATCATTATTTGTCAAGCTTTTATTTGCATAGATGGAAATATATTAGGCGCTTGTTACCTAACACTTTGGCTATACTGGTATCAAGTAAAAAGAATTATAAAAATTATTAATTTATTAACAATAAATAGAATAACTTTTATAATAGTTAATAGATGACACGTAGGTTGGAATGTGGGTACAGGGTACACTCTTGAAATTATCTAGATGGCTGAAGATGGTACGTAGTGGTTTAGAATGTGGGTACAATTCTTGAAATTGTCTAGATGGCTGAAGATGGTAGATCCATGATGACGATCTTACACCAGGTAAGATCCATGATGACAGATCTTGCACCAGTAAAACGTAAAATTGTACATCCAACAGGCCATACAAGTTAAGACAAGATGTCAAACAGACAAAGACACCATTAGGCCAAGATAATGTCAAGTAAGGCAAGGCAAGGCGAAGCAAGGTAGTGTGTCACGACTCACGATAACGACTCACGATAAGTAATACCAAGGACACTAAAAATAACAAACAGAACAACCAACGCCATCTATTAAAGCGAATGCAAACAACACCCAAGGAGGATAGAATGAACAACCAACGCCATCTATTGGATGAACATCACAAACACTCAGTTTCTAGTTTCAAGAAAGGAAATACCTGACATGAATAATATTACACTATTTATTATTATTATATTACACTATTTATCTCGTAGGAAAATAGCCACCTTAACAAAACACACAGGCCCACCCCCCCCCCACCCAAAAAAAAAAAAAAAAAAATTCCCCCAAAAAAAAAAAAAAAAAAATTCATTCGTCCACAAGGTAGAAACCAAAAGAAAAGTTTAAACCATTACACCATCTTTCCCTTGCTGGTAGCTAAAATAAATATTAAACAATAATTGAAAAAGAAACGCCCAATAAAAAATTCACGTTTGTAAAACTTGTTTAACTTCCAAGTATTTACAGAAGTAAACGAAGTTTACACAAGTGAATTTTGTTTTGGGTGGGGGTTTCTTTTTAAGTTTTTGTCTTTTTGGGTTTTAACAAAATTACTTCAATAATGAATCACAATAATCTTTGGATAAATATTAAACAATAATTATAATAGTGATGATAATCTTTGGAGGTTTTCTATACAAATGGGTTTCTTTCCATCTTCTGGAATAACAATAACAACTAAACCATGAAATAACAAAGACGATTACAGATAAAATCAGGTCAACAGCAATGGGCATGTGCACATGCATGTACGTTTTGTGTCAGGGTTTTCTTGAAGTGCATATTTGTTAATTATATAATTATACGTTAACTTGTGTAGGAAATGGGCTACTGTTTACGGTGACCAGTGAACAGTTATTATGACACCGTTGCTCCCCGTGTGAAATAATAATAATAAAAAAAAAAAATTCTAAGTTTGAAATACCAAGTATGGCAACAGAAAACAAAACTGCTTCGTCTGTCTGTCTCCTTTCGAGATGTAGGTTAGAAATGCACGATTTAGATGTTCATCAAAGTGATAAGAATGGTTAAATATGAGAAAAATTCATTCGAATCTTGAATTCTGTCGCAATATTAGTTCTAGGTAACTTTCAACTTCCTTGGCTGAACACGTGTTCAGGGGTGTCTCAAGTCTGAGGGGGAACGGGGGCGGGGTTGTGTTGTAGAACGGAAACGATTGTGGTTGGTGACTGGCCGACGAAGGCATCACAGAAGATTGCTGCTCAGAGACAGAGAGCACACGGTCCATTTCATCTCTCTCCTCACACACACACAATAAAACTAATTCAAGTTCTCAACTTCAAGATTCAAGAGAGAGAGAGAACGCATAAGTACAGGACAAATTAAACCTTTTTTAAAAGTAACGGAATGCTGACCCGTTTTGCTAATTCTGAACAGAAATCAGCCATTAGGCATTCAAGAATACACACAAAAAAATCCACACTTCCCGAGTCATGGGGTTACCCTAAAAGAATGGCGTTTTCCCAATATCACGCTAATCTATTTAATTAACATGGGTTCATTGCCATCCCTTCGCACACCTCTGAGAGAGAGAGAGAGAGAGAGAGAATCGTGTAATTCATTAAATACATGTATTTTTAAATAGTATATACACATATATACAAATGATTTTAAATGAGAGAAATGAACACAGCAAGCCATTGCAGAAAATTACTAGAAAAAAAATTGATTATATACTTCGAACTTACATTTAATGCGTGCGTGCAGTTTTCTCCTCCTTCCCGTAAGTAGGAAACTGTCAACACAAGCGCAATACTTTTGATAATAGAGGGATGTTCGATTATTACCATGTGATGTTAGCCATGTAATATCAAAACTTCATAAGTAACACGAAAAACCTATAAAAGAAAATATTCAAGAGCTTAAATACCATAAAACTTATTCTTACCTTTGAATGAAAGGGGATTTTAAAAAAAAAATCCTTCATATTGGATGACCTACGGAGGGGGGGGGGGGGGTGTTTTGGTAAGCAACACTAAATTAAATATTGTAACCTCTCCCACAGTTGCTCCAAACCCAAACTCTGCTCACGGGCGTATGATCAAGTAAGAAAAGCCTTAAACCTCCTACCTAACCGTGGTGGTCCTAAACTTGCATAAAATAAAGTAAGGAATGCCTTAAAACCCTCTTAAATAAATAATCATGGTGGTACCCTCGCCTTAAAACCTAATTCAAAAAGATATTCAGGGGCAATGAATACCAAATATCCCTACCTCTATACATGTATAAACATCTCCCAACAGCTATACAGGGGGAGATCTCAAATGTCCAGGTGGATAATAGGACTAACTAAGCAGTAAAGTGCATTGACTAAACACTAACATTCACAATGCACTTTCACTCAATAAAAATCCAGTTACTACACAAATCACACTCACTAGACAATTACTATACACTAGGCACACCAAACACTCATAAAACACTAAGCACTTCACTATACCTCAAACACCCAGTAACCATTTACTAAACACTCACTTATTCCTAAACTTCATTTAAACACCAAACAATTACTAAGCATTCACTTAGCACTAGACATACACAAAGTAATCCCTACACACTAAACCATAACTCATTGAATGCTAAATAACTCACTAAATGCCAAATGTTCATTAAAACCCTAAACACTCAATTAACAGTGAATGAACATCCATTCATTACTCAATATACAAAAAATACACACACTAAACATTCGCTAACCACACACGATTAATCATAAGACATTTACCAAACATTCAATGAATACTCACTAATTCACTAAAGCCTAACCACTGACTGAATTTCTAACTAATTTCTAAATACTCACTAAACATACTTATACGATCAATTAATTCAACTAAACACTTAGCTCACTACACATTCACTGATTGCTTAAGTAATCAACATTTTTACTCAACTTTAAACACTCACTGAACACTCGCACTAATCAATAAACATTCACAAGACACACAAACTAAACATTCACTGATTACTTACACAAACATTCACAAAACATTTATGAAAACCTTACAGACTGGCTAAACACTCACTGATTACTTACAAAATAGATTCAATTCGAGATCGCACCTCATAGGTATATATACCCTCTACAGTCCACCCCGACTCGGGGCAATGACTCCGTCAACATCCTGGGGAGGAAGGGGAAAAGCCGATGCTTTTATAAGAGTAATAACCAAAGGATGGAGGATGAGAACCATAAATACAGCAACACCCTGAGAATACATGAGAAGCATAGATACAGTATATCATTAAGGAAAGCCATCAAACCACAAAACTATGGTCTCACATTGAACGACGTTCCCAAAACCTTATGCCCTACATTATCTACTTTAGTTTCAATCATTTTGGGTAATTCCTGAATTATTATAACTTATAAGAATTATTTCCGACAGAGCTCTTTCACCCAAAGCTCAACGCATAAGTCATTATTAAGTTCAATCTTCATTGGCTTATCTTTAATACCTCTAGATGTCATTCTAGTAGTAGTAGTAGTAGTAGTAGTAGTAGTAGTAGGTGTGTGTGTGTGTGTGTGTGTGTGTGTGTGTGTGTGTGTGTGTGTGTGTGTGTGTGTGTGTGTGTGTGTGTGTGTTCAATAAAAGCAAATAACTCTTATTTATTTAAGTGCAAAAGGTTTTGTTCTTTTTTCGTCTGACCTACATAGTACTGGTACTTCTCCTAGCCGTATACTGTGGTACATCGCATACATATGAAAATGATGTTAGTTCAGTAATAGCAAAAAAAAATTCATAACAGAAACATGAAAAAAGTATACAAGAAAATACATAAGAGCTCAAATACCACACGCGACGGCCAATGCGATGCGAGAGAAGGGGTTGTAAAAATATTGAAAAAAGCAGCAAGCACAAAAGTGATAAAGGGTTAGATAGTGAACCTCTACCTTAAAGTTGCACAGCTGGCAAATTCTGCAACAAACAACTTCAACGGGGTGGTGTTTGACAGGGTCAATTTTGAAATGTCTCCAGGTAAATGCTGACCAAGAAACCAGCAGGAATGAAAGGTAGGCATACTTTTTCGCACACTTTTGGCACCAAGAAAGTGAATTATTAAAAGGGAAAGGGGGTCTGCTGAATTTTGGGGTCTTGCATAATGGACTACTACTATTCTTATTCAGTTTCTAAAGAATGCACTGTCAGTCAGTCAGTTCCTGTAGCCGTTCCTTCAGGTATTCTGTGGCTCGACTTTTACAAAGCAATCAACCTTCAAACTTGAGATGTCCTCAAACCTACTATGTGTCCTCAGAAACTTACTTTGCCTCTAAGTGTCCTCAGAAACTTACTTTGCCAACTGGCTCTGATTATTTTCTATTTGCCTTGGGACGACCTTCCCGTTTTTACACCCACTGGTCTCCAGAGGTGCTACATACCACATTCTGAAATCAAAGCAGCGAAACATTAACTGATGTTCAAGAAATGTGCTGTAACTATATATGTTTGGAGAGAGAGAGACGGAAGAGAGAGAGAGGAGGAGGAGAGAGAGAGTGGAGAGACGAGAGAGGAAGAGAGAGGAGGAGAGAGAGAGAGAGAGAGAATTCAGGTAACGGCTGTGGAGAAGGGTACGAAGCCTAAGCCAAAAGTCTCTGTAGTCCCCCTTCACATCTTTGAAAAGATGCTCTCCTCGTCACATCTTATACACCCTCATCTGAGAGAGAGAGAGAGAGAGAGAGAGAGAGAGAGAGAGAGAGAGAGAGAGAGAGAGAGAGAGAGAGAGAGAGAACTTACCTGGCAGTTGCCTCCTTACATGCCTCATAACGAGCCCATGGTCCAAGACAGTACCATCATTCTAAAACAAAACAAAAAAACTATTGTTAACACCATAGTTAGGTAGCTTGCAACCTAACTATGGAATATAACAACTGAACGTTAAGGTAACAGAAAAAAGTACAGCTGCTGAACTGCATAAGAAAAAAATAATTAAATCTAAGAAAACCAGGACGACTTTAATGAAACTCATAAAAAGGAAAATCAATAAATCACGTTAATTTAAGTTATGCAAGGTCTGAAAATCAATCGACACACGGGTGATGTGATGACTCTCCAGTGCAGCTACGTCGCTTGATAAGAAGGGACAATCCGTATGTCCTCAAAAAGGAAGATAAAGACCAACAGAAAAACTAAAAGTCGTTACGAAAATGGTAAAAATGAAATATACCATGTGGGAAATTCAGGCCAAAGGTACAGTAAACAGCAGTGAGGACATTTCCCAACTAAACTGATAAAGCGTAATTATTAGTGAAGATTTTGTATACTTTGTGCAGTCTCATATGGAGTTTCGTGAATGGTGGTGTCTGTTTCGAGAGTTATATATAAAAAAAAAAATTCAAGTTATATCTAAACAGGACTCAAGAGGTCTGGAAATAATAATCCTTATTATTATTAACATCAAGTGGAAAGGGTGAAAATTAGTAAGAAAAGTTACAATATTAAGAAAACAAGCTACCAAGAGAGAAATGGCTGACATTTTGAAATATGCAGGTTAGCCATTAGAATTATCATAGAGTAAGGCTTTAAAATATTGAAAAGACAAAACTCAAGTGATAAAAGGTTCGATAGTGAACCTCTACCCTAAAGTTGAACAATTGTCAAATTCTGCAACAAACAACTTCAAGGGGGTGGAGTTAGACAACGTCAATTTAGAAATACCTCCAGGTAATTCTGACCAGGAAACAAGCAGGAATGAAAGGTAAGCATACTTTTTTCCAACATTTATGGCACCAAGAAAGTGAATTATTAAAGGGGGGAGAGGGGTCTGCTGAATTTTGGGGTCTTGCATGATGGACTACTACTATTCTAATTCAGTTCCTGTAGCTGTTCCTTCAGGTAATCTGTGACTCGACTTTCACCAGATTCTGAAATCAAGGCAGAGAATTCTGAAATCAAAGCAGAGAAACATTAGCTGAAATTCAAGAAGTGTGCTGTAACAAATATTTTCACTAATTTTATATTATATAAATAAATAAACTATAATATAAATACAAAATGGGGAAGGGTTGAAAAAGAAGTTTTTTTTATAATACAGTTTTATACTTACAAGCAGAATACCAGCTCAAGGTAGGAGCTGTCAGATTCTGAAAAAGTTTTTGCATATACTTACTCATTGTGGTTTTTTGCAAGCTAAAATGAAAATAAAAATATTCTACGTTTAGCCTAAGCCACATCTAATATGTTGGCAATGTTTAAGTCGAGTGAATTTTTTCTATCACCAAAAATATTATAACAGTACATAGTTAAAAAGAGATTTAAAACTAATTACATTTGGACTATACCTGAGAAACATGTCACCCTTACTTGAAGATGTCCTCACACAGAAATGAAACCTGAACCCATAAATATACACAAAAAAAATTTTTGAAAAACAATTATACTTTACTGAACACAAGGCTTTCAAGACAGAAATGATACCTGAATCTCTAAATCCACAAATTATACTTTACTGAACACGAGGCAAAAATCAATCACCCAACTAAAACAATACAATTCAACACACTAAAACACAAAAGATTCCATACAAATCTGCCGAAGGAAAACTGTCCATCAAGAAAGAATAATGTAGAAAAAAAAGAAAAAACAAAAAAAAAAAAAAAAAAAAAAAAAGAAGGAAAACTGTCCAATCAAGAAAGAATAATGTAGAAAAAAAAAAAAAAAAAAAAAAAAAAAAAAAAAAAGAAAAAAAAAAAAATGGGGGGGGGGGAAATTGATGCATTTTGGGGTCTTGCATGAAGGACTACTACTCTAATTCAGTTTCTAAGGAATGCACTGCCAGGCAGTCAGTCGGTTCCTGTAGCTGTTCCTTCAGGTAATCTGTGACTCGACTTTCACCAAGCAATCAACCTTTAAACTTGAGATGTCTTCAGAAACTTACTTTGCCAACTGGCTCTGATTATTCTATTGTCTGGGACGACCTTCCCGTTTATCAGCTGGTCTCCCACAGGTGCTACATACCACATTCTGAAATCAGGCAGAGAAACGTTAGGTAAAGTTCAAGGAATGTGCTGTAACAAACACTTTCACTAATTTTATATAAATTATATATATATACACATATAAATACCAAATGGGGATGGGTTGAAAAAGAACACCAGATAGTTTTTTTTTTATAAAATACAGTCTATACTTACAAGCAGAACACCAGCTCAAGGTAGGAGCTGTCAGATTCTGAAAAAAAGTTTTGAGTAAACTTACTCGATATGGTTCTTTGCAAGCTACAATGAAAATACAATTATAATACGTTTAGCCTAAGCCCTTATCTAATATGTTGGCAATGTTCAAGAAGTTGAAGTGAATTTTTTCTAATACAAAAATATTATAACAGTACATATTTAAAGGTGATTCAACTGATTACAACATTTGCACTATACCCGAGAAACATGTCACCCTTACTTGAAGATGTCCTCATACACAAATGACACCTGAACCTATAAATACACAAAAAAATATAAATATATTTTGAACCAATTATACTTTACTGAACAGAAGGCTTTCAAGACAGAAATGTTATCTGAATCTGTAAATCCACAAATTATACTTTACTGAACACAAGGGAAAAATCAATCACCCAACTAAATAGAATTCAACACACTAAAACACAAAAGATTCCATACAAATCTGCAAAAGAAAAACTGTATAACCAATAATGCTTATAAAATATTTAAAAAGAAAGGGGGGAAGGTCAGGAACAAGGGTGCAGATTACAAGCAAGGCACCGAAATAAAACAACGCAAGAGTTTCAAAGGCTCTCACGTAAGTGGATATTTAAGAGCTACACTGCTCTAATCTGGATTCCACATATCAGTACATAAATATTTTTACACACATTTTACACTGTCACATCTAGTTTCACATTGCTTATTATAAACACACTGGGCAAACAATAGGCCTGTGCTATAATAAGTGTCCTACCAAATACACATAACATCAGACAACACGGAGAAAACCCAAGTTTCCTGTGCGAAACTTCAAAATACACACCTGAAAACAGAATGCCCAGATTAGTAGCAATCATCAACAAAGTAGTCTTAAATTAGTACCCTTAAACACGAATTTAATAACCGTGTTGTACCATCCACCACCAAATAACATCCCTATACCTATATACTACACACACTGGTACCATAAACGTTACAATACAAACACTACATTTATTGTACCACAAAACGTTACAATACCATCTCTACCTGATAACGCTTATTTCAAACCGCATTATAACACATCACCCACCTTCATTAAAACTAACATTTGCCACCCAAAATTCGAAAACGATTACCATCTATTACCTTCACCTATACCCTCAACTTAATATTAGACCATTCTTAAGTTTATAATTCTAGCACACCGTAACTAGAACGATACTGATAATACCTTAATATCCGTTCAGCCCTCTGCAAGAATCCCTTCTCAACCTTCGCTTTTGCTAATTCACTTTCCCTCATTACCTCAAAATAAGGCCTTGATAAGCTTTAAATGAGTGTCCCAATCATCATTAAATAGTCTATCAATATAAACCACACCCTTCTAAATTTTACACCGTGTTCTTGATCAAACCGTGTTTTACCATATACGTACATATTTCACCTCCTTTGCAATATAAGGATGTTTCACTGGCGTGGCAATAACATCTACGCCATGTTCTTAGACAGATGTTCGTTCAATCTGATATACCCGAAAACAATTCTTTATATTCGAACACAAACTTCTTCAGATACCTACGTTTCTTATCTTATACCTATGGCCAATTACTATCAATACCAACAATAGTGACCCTCATTTGAGTTTTCTCTGCAACTGCAAGAAGAATAAAGGTTATTGACCTCGGGTGATTCTTTCTTTATATTTTTCCATGGAGATTGTTTCAGTGGCGTGGCACGTGGCATTCCCAACATCAACGTTATGCTCTAAGACAGATGTTCAACCTGGTACATCCAAAAACAATTTTTCGTATTCGAACACTAACTTCTTCACTTCAGACCTACGTTTCTCATAACTCTCATGAGAAACTGAACCATCAATTTTCCAAAGAAGTCTTAATACCTGATGACGAGTTACCATCATCAATACCATATTTATCCTCATTTAAATTCTTCCTCTGGAAAAGAATAAAGGTTATTACTAATCCTTCCCAACTATTGCCACAGGAATACTCTATAACCCCGTTCCCTTATATTCCTTTAACATATTGATATGGCAAAGTTGCAAAGGTTTTCTCCCACCTCTTCAGAGCACCCTGACTTTCAGGATAAGGAGATGAAGTCACATGTTTGATATCCAACTCTGCCATTTTCTCCTTAAAATAATATTAGTTTTAGAATTTCATGTAAATATTTGTTTTCGAATTTCATGTATACTGTTACCAACCTGTAAAGAATATTGTTCATTATCTTAAACTTTGACTGTTAAATCATCCCACATGGCAGTACAGTATCCCTCGGCCACCCAGGGTGGAAAGGGGGGGGTGGGGGGGGGGGGGGGGGGCTTAGTAGTCTTACACACAGACTGAAGAAATGTCACGTGTCCAGAGCATCCAATGTCAGGCCCGACCTCTCACCGCACTACAGTTCAACCAACAAAAAAAAAAAAATAAAAAATAAAAAAACCGTTAACACCATAGTAAGGTAGTCTGCAACAAGAGGAGGAATCAAGGAATAAAACAACTTAACATTACGTTAACAGAAAAGTACAGCTGCTGAACCGAATAATAAAATAAATTTCCCATAAGAAAACTCGTTTTTTGAAAAAAAAAAAAAAAAAAAAAAAAAAAAAAAAAAAAAAAAAAAAAACTAAGCCACCCAGGGTGGAGGGGGCTGAAGAGAAAAGTCACCCGCACACCCTACAAAGCTAACAGACTAATATACCAAACTCTTAGTAATTTGTATTTTTCCTAGCAATACTTACCTCAAACTACTTTTCTAGGAAATTACCAGGATTTGTCAAATCCCGACCAGAAAATTCCCGTAGTAGTATTTGCTCTAACCCGCCAGGTCCAGTCCATGCCTTGTTAGAAGCCGCAGCCGCCCAAGACTTCGGCAGCATAGTTGCGAAGTCTCCCGAGACTTCGGAGACTTCGAATCGTCGTATGAGGCGACGGGAGCCTACGGAGGCCTCAGATGCCCCTACCGCGCTGGAACAAAATGTTTTATCATTTAACATTCAATATTTAACTAATAATATTAATAAAATCTAATTACATGACAAGATGACAATACTCATACACTCAATACCATAAGTTCTAAAGATTATGAAAATCTCAATGCCTCCAATAATACTTAGTATGAATAATTTCTGATCCATGGAAAACAGTATTATTTAATGTCTCAAACTCTATATGATTTAAATCTAAATATCTAACACCAAACATTATTTCACTTTGTTCTCTTACTCTATCGCCTAAAAATCTACAGTACTGTTTTACAAACCCTCAGAACATCCTATCATTTACAAACGAGTCAAGTTTCAGTCATTTCTTCCTCAAGTTACTTACCATTTCTTTCACATTTTTCGTGACAGTATGTCTGCCCATTTTGTAATGCTCATACTCTTCGTGTACCAAAAGTGTTCCAAAGATTACGAAAATCTCAAGAGACTCCAGTAATACTTAGTATGACCATTTCTGATCCCATGGAAAAACAGTTTGATTCATTTAACGTCTCAAAACTAAATATTCCAATGTTAAAAAAAGACTTGCATTTTTATAGGTTCGGGCCATTATTTCACCAGGAAAGACCCTGATGAGGGACCAGATTTGAAATAGGCATGATTTGCCATGAATTAAATTTGAATATCTAACAAGGTCTAAATCACGATTTGCAATAGCTCTAATTATCATACCTACAAAAAGACTGGAAATGAGAAGACCCTGAATTCCTACCTATCGATCTCAGAGCAAATTAATAAAAGACTTTTAAATATGTAAATAAATCCACTGTCAAAAAATTGCTAAAGGACTCCATAACCTATAATTATATGACTATTTAAATGTATGCACAAAATATTTTGAGAAAGACCAAAAATAACACAAGTTCAAAACAATAAACAAAAAGGACTGTGATTATTAGAGTTGCAAACAAGAGCAGAAAGATTCAGAAAAATGATTGAAAACCAGTAAAGAAATGATAAAAAGGATACTTATATTGCTTTAGGCAATTTCGCCTTCGTAGTTCATACTCAGAGCAAATTAATAAAAGACTTTTAAATATGTAAATAAATCCACTGTCAAAAAATTGCTAAAGGACTCCATAACCTATAATTATATGACTATTTAAATGTATGCACAAAATATTTTGAGAAAGACCAAAAATAACACAAGTTCAAAACAATAAACAAAAAGGACTGTGATTATTAGAGTTGCAAACAAGAGCAGAAAGATTCAGAAAAATGATTGAAAACCAGTAAAGAAATGATAAAAAGGATACTTATATTGCTTTAGGCAATTTCGCCTTCGTAGTTCACATGCAGCCACTCCTGCTCCTTTCTGTAGGTCTTGAATAAATGGAGGGTGGGTCTCCAAGCAGGGGCTGCATCACCTTCAAGATGAAACAAGAATCCTATTTAAAAATTTGAAAATAAAATGACATCTCCATCAAACATATATATACACATACATACATACATTTTATATATAAATATGCCTCAAAAGTGTCAGCAATCTGCCCCCGGTAACTATAACGTTATAATAAAAAGTAACTAACTTCAATATCACAACTATAACTTCACTAATATCAATTGAGCAACTAACATCAATTGAGCTACAAGTTCGAGAAGAGATCTTTCTCTATAAAATTTTCTTATCAGTATGATTAAGATAAAATGTGAAAAAAGGAAGGTGCAGGAGAATTTCTCTCAGTATGAATTAAGATAAAATGTGAAAAAAGGAAGGTGCAGGAGAATTTCTCTCAGTATGAACCTGAGACATAACAGCTTTTGAATGTAATATATATTTTGTTAAAAAAAAAAAAACAGCAGACCCTCTCCATCATACCATACAGATACGTATAAATATTCTTCCTAATTCTTTGTGATTTACCTCTTGGTACTGGCGAGTCCCAACCTACCAACAACAACAACAACAACAACAACAACAATAATAATAATAATAATAATAATAATAATAATAATAATAATAATAATAATAATAATTAATAATAATAATAAAATAACAATAATAATAATAATAATAATAATAATAATAATAATAATAATAATAATAATAATAATAATAATAATAATAATAATAATAATAATAATAATAATGATGTTAATGATAATAATGATGATGATAATGATAATAATAATGATAATAATGTTGATTACGATAATGATAATAATGAATGATAATGATAATGAATGATAAATAATAATAATAATATTACTTTACAATACTCGCGGTACCGAGAGAGAGAGAGAATGTTGGGGGGAAGGGCAGAGGACAATGAAAATCAGTTTGAACTAGAAAATATAACCGGAGGTACATTAGCAGGAATGTAAGGGGTTGCAGCTAAACAGGGCCGAAGGGACGCAACAAATACTGAAGAAAGCACACTGGAGGTCAAGTAAAAAGGTTACAGGGCCGAAGTAACACTGCACCCAACCATGAGGTGCACTGACAGCATTGCCGTCCAAGGGGGACACTGTACGAACGTCTTGAGCGAGTTCATGATTCGTGGCTAGACCTACACAGGATCCATACAGACTGTATGGATCCTGGACCTACAATACGAAACTATGGCCTCTGTGCGTTATTTTTTATTAACAAAATCTTTCGAGACGTTTACGTTTATAAGTTGAAAACAAAAAAATTTAGAAATCAATCTACCTTCCATATGCCTTTCAGAATGAAAAACTTTGAACAGGTTTGATAAAAACCCGTCTGCTATTCGCTGGAAAATACTGAAGTTGGCTACATTTGGAGTGTCACCAGGTAAATACAAAGATCAAGAATAAAACTATGCAATGTCGAGAAGAATTTTTTTAAACTTGTCAAAATAATGAGATTAGGATACAATGTGGAAAAAGGACGGAGCAAGCGAAATTCTCACAGCATGAACGGACGGACGAGAGAGAGAGAGAGAGAGAGAGAGAGAGAGAGAGAGAGAGAGAGAGAGAGAGAGAGAGAGAGAGAGAGTCAGGACCTCTAAACGACTTAAGTCCATCCGGGGAGACATCATGCGCTCACCTACCTGAGAGAGAGGAGAGAGAGAGAGAGAGAGAGAGAGAGAGAGAGAGAGAGAGAGAGAGAGAGAGACCTACGGGGTTATTCAGCGCTGACTCGGAACTTGACAATCAGAAGGCTGTGATGGAACCATTGTTGGGAGGGGGTTGAGAATTGTTGGGAAGGGTTGAGGAAAATTAAAATCAGTTTGAACAAAATAAAATATGAACGTAGTTACAGCAAAACGAATGAGAGGGGTTGCCAGTTAAAAGGGGGGGCCCAACCGAAGGGACACCACAAATACTAGGGTTCAAGTAATGCCTGGAGTGCACCAGGAACAGTCCAACGGTGTGAGCAATAAAGGGTCTCTGGAACGGAGAGAGAGAGAGAGAGAGAGAGAGAGAGAGAGAGAGAGAGAGAGAGAGAGAGAGAGAGAGAGAGCCGAGCGGTGGCGATAAAAATCTATGATGTAGGTGTATTAAAAGCATCCAAATGAGCAGTCATTAACAAGGAGATTAACGATAAATGGAAAGTTATATATATATGAAAAAATCACGAAATTTAGTTCTGCCACAGAGCCAAATTAAATCTGAAAACAAATAAAACAGGAAGCGTCTTATGGATACTAAATATGAAGTCTTCTGTGACCATTGGTCAATAATAAATAAACAATAATAATCATTAATATATTAAATAATAATTAAATTGATAAAAATAATAAAAATAATAACCACCACCATCATCATCAGTTATGGAAACTCATTCGTACGCAACTGTACATAGTTTCTGTTCACTGGGAGTTCATTGCGAGACGTAACCCTGCTTGCGTTGCTGATCAATCAATGGGGTATGCACACTAATTAATTTTGGGGAGCTGATCAGAGTTGGTAGGAAATTAATGTTAGTTTATTTGAGAGTTCTCTGTGGCACTGGAAGTTTTTGACACCGGTGGATGGTTGTATGTTTCCATTTGTCCGAGCGATTTCTACTAATAATAATATCCAATTTTAACAGAAATTATGGGTGAGAAATGCATTCTAAAAGATGAAACGAAAAGAGCCAGGCGTGAATAATGGAAAGGGGAGTGACTTGTGTACAAATCTTGTATAATTCATGTATGAAAAACCGCTAAGCAACCTCTGATTTGACGTCACTGACAAAAACTTATCGAATCGTCCTACAACCCCCTTCTGGTCTCAACCCCCAAGACAATTACAAGGCAACATTGCGAGAGATAGAGCAAAATTAAGAAGTGAGAACACGACAATGCACATAATAAACAAATACTATGATAAACGGAACAGAAATAAAAAGTTGAAATAATATACCATGATAAACAAATGAGGAAAAGGTATTTGTAACAATGTATGAATCCACACCCCTCTCCCCACTTTTTACCATTCCTCTCAATTAGGTGGGTCTGGAGAGAGAGAGAGAGAGAGAGAGAGAGAGAGAGAGAGAGAGAGAGAGAGAGAGAGAGAGAGAGAGAGAGAGAGAGAGAGAGAGAGAGAAAGCTCCCCTGTAACATGGCGCATGCGCCGTAGGATTAGACATCGTAACAGGTAGTAGCAATAGGTGGATTTCGCCTATGAAACGGCTCCAAAATCGATTTTTTTATAGAGTATTTTCGATTCTTATTTGAAATGTTTCAAATGTCGGTAGAATTTTATAATTTTCAATATTCCTAATTGGAATTTTTTTTTTTCTGACATTCTCACGTGTTTATAGGAATCTGACGACGATTTTGTTCGGAAATCAACAGTAGTGGAGTTAGGGTGTAGGGTGTCGATACCCTTACCCCAAAACTTTGTATTTCCAACGAAAATCAGACATCAAAATCGGTTCAAATGCGTGAAACTATTCCAGAAAAACCATCCTGTTATACGTAATAAAGATATTATATGGTAATTCATTAGAGGCTTGTGGTTCTGGCAAAGTAGCCATAAAAATCTTGTTGCCTGATGGTAAAGTGAAGAACTGTACATTGAATGATGTATGTACCAAAGTTGTCTTTAATTTACTTAGTTTGTGTAAAGCTCTACAAAACTTGTACATGTCACTCCGTTTTGTGGGGATGTGTAAAACTTTATGCCAATAAGTTGATTGCATTTGCAGAGAAAACAGGTAATTTGTATTAGTATTTAAAATGTGCAAAAAAAAAAAATTATCATACGAGTACGTCGTCTGTACTAGAGTTAGGCCTAATGAAAATGTGGCATAGAAAGTATGGCCATTGAGGTATTGATGATAACTTAAGGCTGTTAGTGAAAGAAGGTTTGGTAGGTGGTTTGAAATTTGATGTGAAAGATTTGGAGTTTTGAGAAACATGTACTAAAGGACAGTTGCCTCATATTTTAGGCAAGAGGCATTGTCAACTGCTTATTATCTGAAATACAAAAGTCCTGCTAGAGCACTTCATTTACTGGAATTAAGCCAAATGTTAAACATCTTAGTTTTTGGGTGTGTTTGTATGCTCATATTCCTAGTGAAGCGACCAACAAAGATGTACTATGGTGAGTGGGTTTCAGTTGCTCATGAGACAAATGAACCAGCATCATTCACTGAAGCATTGATGGGGCTATGAGAGAGTATTGGATTAATGCAATGAGAAAATTAATTCTATTCATGATAATGAAGTTTATGATTTAGTTGAAAATGAGGGTAGAAAAACCTTTAACAGCAGATGAGTTTTCAAAGGAACATGTAAAGTTTTTTTTCACAAGTTTCGAGTGGATTATGATGAAACCTTTTGTAAGATTTTAATCTATTCGTATTGTGATTGTCTTTGCTGTTCAAAAAGGAATCTATACACACACACACACACACAGAGAGAGAGAGAGAGAGAGAGAGAGAGAGAGAGAGAGAGAGAGAGAGAGAGAGAGACCTTGGTGAGCTTGATTATTTTTTAGGTGTCAAAGTTGTACAAGATTCTTCCAAAGGTCGAGTGTGGATTGGTCAACCATCTTATACTGAAAATGTAGCGAGGATTCAAAGCTTATAGAAACTCCAGTTGGTCCAAGTCTGAAGTTATGTAAAGCATCTGATCAATGCATAGAATTTGACCAGAACATGTATCAAGTCAGCTGTTGGGAGTTTATTGTATTTGTCTAAAAACAAGGGCTGTCACTGTCATCGCATTTGCAGTGAGTAGTGTTGATAAGTATTGTGCTAAACCTACCATTCAGCATTGGAAAGCAGTGAAGCGTATAATGATATCTCTAAAGGGTACACATATTTTGGAATTCTATTAATGGTATTTCAGAGATCACTGGCTATTCAGATGCTGATTGGGCAGGTGACATCAATGATCGCAAGTCAACTTCTGGTTATTGTTTTCACCTTAGTGGTGGTTTGTGAGTTGTAGTAAAAAAACAAAAGTGTGGGGCTTGATCAACTGCTGAAGCAGAGTACATAGAGTTAGCTGTCGCAACAGAAGCTGTTTGGTTGCAGAAGCTACGAGATTTGAAATTTGAATGTAAAGGCCCAACGTTGATTTTAGAAGACAGTCCAGTCTACCCTTGTTATGTCAAGGAATCTTTAGATTCATGGTATTGCAAAACATATTGAAATTAAATTTCGATATGTACGAGATCAATGTGACAAAAATGTAATTCAGTTGCAATATTGCCCAACAAATGATATGATTGCCGATATATTCACTAAGGGTTTAGGCCAAGAAAAACTTAAAAAGTTAAAGACAAATGTTGGAAATGTGTAAATTTTAGATGATTTGTTGGTTTTGCTCATACACACTATTGATTAACTGTGTTTCAAGTCTGAGGAGTGTTAAAATTGATTGCATCCTAAATTTTAGATGATTTGTTGGTTTTGCTCATGCACACTATTGATTAACTGTGTTTCAAGTTTGAGGAGTGTTAAAATTGATTGCATCCTAAATAAAAAGTTCAGTGTATTATGTGTAAGGCAGTCTGCTTTGGAAATAGTTTTCTTTGATATAGGCAGATTACCCCGTAACTGTATTGCAGTGTAAGCGTTCTTCAGAAGTAAACACACGAAGGAGCTGGTTGTGTTTTTCTGAGCCACGGTAGTTTACACCTTAGCACATTCCACTAAATGGACAAAATGTGGCTTTCAAACCTAATAACAGTGTCTTTAACTCAAAGAGGAGGAGGCCCGGTGTCAAAATTCGAGCTACTGATCGGTATATTTACAGACTGTTATTTATGATTCTACATCTAGTGTGTGTGTGTGTGTGTGTGTGTGTGTGTGTGTGTGTGTGTGTGTGTGTGTGTGTTGTGTGTGTGTGTGTGTGTGTGTGTGTGTGTGTGTGTGTGTTCGTACATGGCGGAAAATATTTCGTTTGCCCCCTGCGTTTACTAGGCACGCTAAATGGCAACGCCGCTTTGTTTACGTGGTAGTGTTGAAAATATGAATGAATTCGCTGTTGGCAAAGGCAAGCCTTATTGGTGGAGAAGTTTCCTTACCGGCTAACATATTTCACTTGCATATTTGAAGAAATAAAATTACCTGATAAAAGAAAAAAAATAATACCAAACTACAATGCGATTCATGGTTTTATACATGATTTTTCAAGATTATATGAGACGGTAACAGAGGGAAATTACAAAAAGTAATATCATCATACAATTGCGTTGACTCTAGAGACTGACGTAGAAAATGGAAGAGCAGGGTCGGTAAGGGGGTGTTCGGGAAGAGGAAGTTGTTTGTAAGAGAAGAGAAAACTATCCAACCATGTATAACTTCGGTAACGTTTTTCTCTTACCTCATAAACCTTTTAAAGCTAGTTCTGATTTTCCCATTGAAACAACAAATAATGTAGGTAAAACGACCGAAAAATATTGATACAATTCACATAATGAAGGCGGCCATGACTTAGGAGAGTAGGCCTAAGGTTCTTCCTGTCCTAAGGTAGCATTCAGTGAGGTGGTTTAACATCCCCCCCCCCCCTCCCCAGACTGACTTTGTTAAACGGATCATTAGATATGGCAGATGACATGAAAACTCCTCCACTTTTCCATTTTAACAATATTTTTAATGTCTGAATACTTCAAAATGCTACCTACAACAGGATTTCGGTGCATGAAGCCATCAACTACCAGGTAAACCGTAAAAAGTAATATTGGCTATTTGGGTTTCCCGTTAACGGTTGTTATAAGTTGAACAAGTGCTGTTCTCGCGTTCAAGTTTTAACGTAAATTCCTATCACAGAAAGTATAAATTAGATCCAGTTCTAAATAATTTGTCAGAAAATACTTGCTATCACTATCGATGATATCCAAAAACGAAGTGGAGATCACAACTATGCAGGAGACGGTGCTAAACCTGATGCTGCTAAAATCCAAGAGAATGTGAAATCGCATGCTAATAATAGTTGAGATACACCACATTCTTTTGTATCATGTGCTTCAATGGGAGTAAGTGATGCCGTGGCGAAGCTCCCTTCAGAAGCAATTATGAAAAAGAACTACACGCAATTTACGAGCTAAGGAAAATGCTGGCCCTGCTTTGCCTAATACCTGCTTCGATCTTATCTTGGAAGTGTTTACAAAAACCATCAAAGATGTAATCCTTGCTTGTGACTCTGGTCCCGCATATGGTCGTAATTTAATTCTTGCAACCCAGAACAATCTCTCTCATACTTTTGAAGACACTTGGATTGGGTGGCCATATAGAAATAACCGTAGCCGCGCTCCTTTCTTCAAACATGAATTATGGAACAGTTTTCAGTATGTCATAGGAATGCCAAAAACAAGCAACGCAGTCGAGGGGCGGCACAACAATTTCGAACACCAATTAAGTGCTTGCCATCAATCCAGCTATCGTATAATACTTCCTTTTCATTGAGTAAATTTTGGCAATACTTGATTTTGTTTTACCTTTTTAACCTTTTCATATATGAAAGCTTAATAGTTGAACATATTTGCAAAACTATTTTTTAAACGTATGAAAATGAACAACGATAATGAAAACGTGCCTGTCATTATTTCAAGTAAAATTTGTTCGCTAAACACAATTTCAATATATGTTGTTTCAACTACAATTTGCTTAATTACCGTCTTCCTTAAACCTTTTAACTCATGTAAACTAGAAAGAGGTTTGCTAAATTTTTTAAGTATTTTTCTCGAAAGCCAACATCAATTCTTTAAATGGTCATTAATATTCTAAAAAATATTGGCTTTCGAGGAATTGACAGTTCGAGGAATGGCTTTCGAGGAATTTGCTGTCGAGCAAATGATCGGAGACATTTGCCGCACTCCCGAAAGTATACAGGGTATTCAAAGGGACATCATTCAATACTGCAACAAGGGAAAAAACTGGACTGTCCTGCCAAAGAAAATTCCCAGCATTTCGTGAACATCATGATCAAGAATGGTAAAGGGAGGTATGACGGCACCTCGAAGCACTTACAACGTCACAATAAAACAGCGGCCTTCAATGAGAGCTGTTTTGACAAATCGTACAGAAGAAAAAAACTGACTAAGTCTTTCAAATTTTGACGGAAGACAAGACACTCCAAATTATCGAAGATAGACGCAAGTGAGTGTCTCACGTGTAAAGCCAACGTGTCACATATAAAGCAAATGTCTTGACGACGTTTCCTGACAACAAGAATGATCTCAACTTTGAAATTGGGAACAGGAAGAAATGAGAATTTCGTTGCATGAAAAGGTTGAGAATACTCATCAGAGAACACTCAGTGTAAAAGTTACTAAAGGGCCTTCAATAGCAGCTGATGTATCGCACGCACGAATGCTTAATGACTTGCTAAATGTGAATATTATACAATTAAGACGTTAACTGGTGGTTTCTCAATGTCTGCACAAACTGCGAGTTCAGACAATAAAAAAAATAAAAAGCACAAACTGCGAGTTCAGACCACAAAAAAAAAAAAAAAAAAAAAAAAAAAAAAAGTTTTAGTAATGTTCTGCCAACCCAGCAACTCTGCGCCTGATACTTCAGCTAAGACTGTCTGCAGTGAGCCAATTACTTCAAGTTGGCAGACAGAGACAAACGGACAAAGTGAAAAGTTCACAGTTAGTACAAACGGATCTAATTTTGAAGCGAGAAGAGAAATTTATTGTAATGATGCTCAATTTCAGTCATGCTCTTGAGTCAGTTATCTCCCGAAAATGCCACCTCTAAAGATTCTACGAGATGAAACATCAATGGGGTTCAACAGAGAAATCCTTCTTACGTTGAGTGGACAGCTCTGCATTCCCCATTTAATTCAAGCCCATCTCCGGAAGTTAGAAGATGCAGGTGAATGCGACTCGTGCAAAATGCATTTTATTATATTCTAAGGAGGAAGCAAAAGAAGGAGAAAGGCTTTGCAAGAATGCCAGCCAACTTATAACGAGACCTGGAAAAGGAAAGGCCAAGGCGACGCCGCTTTATGCAAACTTGTTTATTTCAACTTAGAAACCGGTGGGCTCAACGTAGGAGTTGACAAATTGCAAAGAGCAAATGCGCACAATGAGGGCGCGTTTATGCAGTATGTAACGCCCTCCAAGCCAGTTCATCATAGAGCTCAAGATGAAAGAACAAAACGAAAACGCCACTCTCATGAAAAGAACGTCTGCGAAACCGTTGACGTGGGAACCTTTGGAAACGTTGCCTATGGACAAATCTGTGCGAAAGTTTTCTAGAGTGGCTGGAGGATATAAGCCCGTGTGTTTCCTAGTTGCTCACAATGCTACGTTCGACAAAAGACTCACTGTACCACGTGCATGCATATATATAAATATATACATATATATACACATATATATACATATATACATATACATATATATACACATACAAATATATATATACATATATATATATATACATATATATACATATATATATTATATATAATATTACACTATAGTAATATTATATATACATTATAGATAGATACTATCTATATATACCAAAAAAAAAAAAAATATATATACACCACATATACATACATATCTATACATATATATATATATATATACACATACACATATATATATATATAATATATATATTAAAAAATAGAGGGTGACAAGCCAGAGGGCAGCCGTCCAGCTTGTCACCCTCTAGTTTATAGCAGATATGTTGCACATTTCCTGTTTTTATATATATATATATATATATTATATATATAGAGAGAGAGAGAGATGAGAGAAGAGTAGAGAAGAGAGAGAGAGAGATGAGAGAGAGAGAAACATATGCTGGGGGTGGCCATAATAATAAAGGTAGATCAACGCAACCTAATAAAGGTAGATCAACGCAACCGTCCTCAGTCTCGAAAGTGCTATACTACTGATCTGTTCTCCGGCCACAAAACCTTCAAGATCTCCAAGAACAAACATGTGCTTTGGAAGATAGACAAAAAAAAAAAAAAAAAAAAAAGTTACAAAATCAAACTCCGCCTACTTACATGGTATATTGCGTTTTACGAAATGTATCTAATTATAATGCAATGGCAGTGAATGAAATTGACCATTTTTAATTAATAGAAATTCAAGAAACACTTCCAGGTGAACAATTTTCGAATTTATTTTCACCCCGCAATTGGCGACACCTATTGACCAAAGGTTGAAATAAATCGTGGGGGCGAGAAGTGCCGATATTATATAGCAACCTCCCCCCCCCCCCCCCCCCCCCCCCCCCCCCCCCCCCCCCCGGGTGACAATATCCACTTCCAGATAGAAATGCTAATGTTAGAGGTGGCTGTAGTCTTCCGAAAAGTAAAAACCCTTATGTTCGAAAACCTAGTTTTTAATTGGCTTCGGCTCCATTTTTAATAAATATAAACTGGCTATAACCTAACCTGGTTAAAAATTTTAACCTGGTTACTTTAGCCATTCTCTTAGCGGGGGGTCGGGGAGGAGAGGCGCCCACAAACCGCCTTCGGAAATTTATTGACAAGAAAAAACCCACAATCGAACTGTTTGGACTTCGTGTCTGTACCTTAACCCCAAAACTTTGTATTTCCGACGAAAATAGACATCAAAATCGTTCAAAATGCGTGAAAATGCCAAAAAAATTCATTCTCTTATACCCTAAGTAAAGGTCCATTAAAAGACCAACGTAATTTGTCATTTCGTCACCGAAAGCAATTTAAATTCATTGGGGAAATTCGGATGCGTGGTAGGAAAAAAAACCACCGGGCCCACTGCAACGCAACAACAACATCCGGCCCACTGGACTCAAACTCGTTGGACACGATTAGGTCATTAACTGATCTGCAAGACTCAAGGGTGATTGGCACTGCTGCCATACTTTCTCAAACTCGTTCAACCTTTACAAGAAATAAGTGACAACCTGGTGGATTTGGCAGGTTTTAGAGCGGCGCTGCCATTCCCTCGTGCAAGGATGATCAAGGGAGGTGATCACTAAGGGTCACTGTAACTAGAAGATTCTTTGTAACCTTCCTCCATTCGTTGGTACAAAAACAAAACGCGTTGATCAAAACATTACACTACTTGGACCTCAAATTGTAGACCATATTTACTATTCCGCGGCGACCTAGACTATGGCAGTTGCGGTTTTTCTATACACTTTTGTCTCCTGAACAAGAATTTTGAGAAATATTTAATCGGACGACTGTAATTAACCCCTTGGGATTCGTACTAAACACGGCGAAATACATTTAACGCCCCAATTCCTGGTACTTATATAGAAGGCACGGGATATTGGTAGGGCAGTGAATTTCGCATGCGACAATTTCAGATTCCCTGCCGTACAAATAACAGTGCGGGGGGGGGGGGGGGGGGGGGGGGGGGGGGATGACGTCAGATTCAGTAATGGTGCCGTATTGCGCTCTTGGCTTACTGAAGGTAGGGCAGTTTGCTAATCTTCCTGCAGTTGCCGTACACTGTTGCTAAGAAGATCAGCGACAGTAGTAATAATAGTCGAACTGAATTGTTTCCCTGAACATGTTCAATTCAAAATGTCAAAGTGAAGCACCATACTGTCATCGCCAAACATTTCAACAGTAAATGAAAATATGAAAAATCACAATAATACTTAAAACATACTTAGATTTTGACTATATAGATGAAAAGTAAAACTAAAGTAATCTATCTGCGTACTTATATTCTTTAACTCTCCTCTGAACCGTGTAATAATACCTGTTTTCACCGAAACCAGAAATGGAAGTGCGGGGTAGAAGGAAGAAGGGAAGACCAAGAAAGAGATGGCGTGATTGTGTGGGGAAGATATGGTATTGAAAGGTATGAGAACGAGGCACAGGACAGAAATCGATGGAGACGACTCATTCACAATGGCGACCCCATATAAAAATGGGTTTAAGCTGGAAATATAAATAAATATATAATAACATATATATATAATCGTATATATAGTTATATACACATGTACTGTAACCTGACCAATTTGAAATATAAACCTACTCAAAATTTGGCGTGTAAATATATTTATACATTCACATGACATACCTAATAGACTAAAACGAAATCAATGTCAATAAGAGCAAACAGGTGGACTGTACGTTTACATATGACCGACCACTCTCGGGATTAACCTTGACCTCCAGGTTAATCCAGAAAATGTACCTTATGGGATTAGGATTACATACCTCCTTTGGCAGGATGGGAGACGTGTCAACGCCGCTAATTGTAATAGTCTCTACCTTTCGTAGCTAGAGTATAAAGTAAAGTAAATACGAAGTTATTTTAATTAAATTCACTGTTTATGGGGTTCAAAATTACGAGTGAGGAGCTCTTTACAAACTGTAGGTTACAACTTCATATTTATGGGGCTCAAAATAACGAGTGAAGAACTCTTTGCTAATTGCAAAATAACGGAGTAAAGAACTCTTTACAATACGTAAAATTACAATTTCATATCATATATATTAGCAACATATAAAGTACTAACCAGAATATCAACCTGTATAGACCTACCTTGAGGTAAACACTTTATTTGTAAAGTCATTATAGCGGCTAACAGGAAACTGACAATTTATCGATTTACCCTTCAGAGCGTGCACTGCAACGCTAAGGCCTATACAGCTCCTATTTCGTGTCTGCATTACGCATCTCAATAATAGGGGATAACCAAACAAACACTTACCGGCAAACTTGAACGATAGGGTGACGGAGATGGGCCATGTTTCTGCACACACAGTTGTATCCTGAAAAGGAAATTATTCTCAATAACAATCTGAGACAATACCAAATAACAATATAGGGGTAAATGTAATATATAAGAGGCTGGAATATTTGCGTAACAAACAAGTGTAAGGCTTCGCTTCAACTGCCTTAGCCCTCAAGTATACGGAAGGTTGGGGCATCTGGAACGCCGTAGATTCTATATACAAACAGGATGAAGAAAAGCCAGAGTAGCATTGTTCATTTATTATCCGAATTTTCGAGCATTTAGGTCTCGTCTTCAGGGCCATCTCCGAGATAGCCCTAAAGACAAGACCCAATTTCGAAATTTTGGATAAATAAACAATGCTACGCTGGCTATTCTCCATGCTGTTTCAATTACAATTACTATGCGCCTCATTGGAAAGAGAGTGAGCGAGTTCAGAGGGAATAAGGGAAAACATACTTCAATGATCTCACCTAATATACAAGAGCAGAAGGGATGATAACTTGATGGACGCTGTCACGTGTCTGTTAGACTGTTACAGAGAGCTGGTGGCGTGGGTCGGCTACGTATCGCCGTCTGGCGTCAGACATTAGCACACGTAGCGACCGCGTACACTGTACGCCTATCACAAGGATTGTTCGTTGGTGAAAATGTATCTGATTGATCGGAAGAGTTGTGGGCGGGTTATTGCGGGGGTGCGGGGTGGATTTCACTAGTTGTGCGGTGGCGATGAAGACTCCGATTGGTCGGAAGAATTGTGGGCGGGTTGATTTCTCACGTCATGTGAAACTGACGCCGTATTTGGACGAAAAAAGAAAAGAAAAAAAAGTGCGCAATACTGAGTAAAACAAAGACGAACAGGTTCAGAGGCGCCAAGTTTGTGGGGAAGGGGCCCCCGGTTAATGTCAACTTGAAACGTTTTCTCTTTGTTTTTGTACAATTTTCACTATGTAAATGTACTCCTATGTATCTCAAAGTTGTAAGTCGTTAATAATAATAATAAAAAGTAATACTGAGTAAAATCGTAAAAAGTTTCTTTTATTTCCATGAAACCATAGATAGTGTACTATTATTAAAGGAAATAATATTGCAATGAAATGTGGCAGGGACACCCATCTTACATAACATTATGACTTCATTCATGCATATATTATATAATATATATATATAATATATATATATATATATATATATATATATATATATATATATATATATATATGTGTGTGTGTGTGTGTGTGTGTGTGTGTGTGAATGAAGTCTTAACTGTTATGTAAAATAGGTGTCCCTGGCACATTTCATTGCAATATTATTTCCTTTAATAATAGTACACTATCTTTGGTTTCATGGAAATAAAAGAAACTTTTTACGATTTTACTCAGTATTACTTGTAAAGTTGACATTAACCGGGGCCCCCGGTTAATGTCACTTTACAAGTAATGTTTTTTTTAAATGATTTACTCAATGCGTACTTATTTTGTATAATACTTTCTCTCAGAACAATTAAGTGTGGATAGTCTTAACAAAACACCCAGATATAGGGTAGAACATCACAGCAGGCCAAGCAGGCCACCTACAATCAATGCAAGCCACCCTCCGAAAAAGTACATTATAACGCGTCCTGACACCCGAGATGGGCATCAGTCGCGACTTGTTGTTGGTGAGAAACGGAGCTAAAGACCTCTACTCTCCTTTCGAAGTAAGTATTTTCTCCAAAGTTAAAAATTAAGGCCAAATTTTAAGATTTAAAACAGAGGGTCTGAAAACGGTCTCAAACGTAGTGCAAATCTCACCAAAACGCGTTCAACATTTTTACTTACAACTCGAGGTATTTAGAAGATTGACGCCATCTCGATGTTTACGGAGTAGCTTGTGTCAATAAACTAACCATTTCCTGTGATAAATCCGCACACCACTTGTACCCACAGACGCTGGAGCACTTTATCACAACAATCGAAACACGATTTCTCATCAACAACAAGCCAGGCGTAAACAGCTGTTTGGGTAGAAGATGACGAGAAGCGTGCTCTTGGCTAATTTTTAAGTAAGTAGTAAAACATCAATATTTTACATATTTATGATGATTAATTTGAAAATATTCGTATTGAAAAAGTAACTCGACTCTGACTCAAATTTAAGTAATTATTTTTCTGAATTAGAACGTTCTTCTTTCAAGTTCTGTATTATGACGTCACGACATCTTGACTTTCGTAACCTATTGTAAATAATTGCTATACTCAACTGTCATTGCAGAACAGTTTTTACCAGTTATTCATGCAGATTGTTATCAGTCGTATACAGTAATTGTTATAATCGTAATGCGCATATATATCTTTATTATTTACTTTTTGGATATATGAAGATGTTTTACTGCTGGATTATCGCCGTAGTGTGACGCAATCGTTTTCGGTCCATGGGCCTCTGTCCTTGTTTTTTCGCACCATAAGAAATTATGGGGCCGAATTTGCAATGACCAGAAGTCGTTAAAAGAGGAAGTTAGCATTGAGGGGCATATGTTTTGACTGAGAAAAATACAAATTTATTCAATAGCTAGCTTGTAAAAAATACTTGGTTATAAAAACTTGATTGACAACTAAGCAGCATGTCTACTATGGGTTTCAGAGACAGTGCAAGCACGTTTTTGGGCAATACCTATTTCTGTAACGAACACTCTTAACAGAACGAGATTTTGCTATAGTGCATTACACCCAGTGCCTTAATTATAAGGGTATCGTGAATCACTAATCGTAAAAGAATAACGACACTTGTCCTTGTACCAAGAGACAAAAACTCCATTATGCAGAAATGGATACGAACACGCGTATGAAGCTCACCTACCCTCTCCCCAACCCCCCCTCCACCGCCATCCCTTTTCTTCTTCGTTCCTCCGCCTTCCTTTCTCTCTCTCTCTCTCTCCCCTCTCTCTCTCTCTCTCTCTCTCTCTCTCTCTCTCTTCTCTCTCTGTTGCCATTCGGTATGTGTTGACCCTCCAAACTGGTATAAGACTACACACAAAACGTTGAATTGGTGAAATTAGGCTATGTATTGGAAGTATATATACATAAATATTAAAGCAATTTTTATCATTATTGCATTACTATGACAACTAGAATTCATGGAAACAGTTTATAACCTGTTAAGCGTCACCCACGTAATTATACGTTTACCGCGATCTACTCGTAGCGCCTTCAACGGGATATTACGTTCAGACTTTAACTGTGCTTGTCAAGCCGTCAGCCCCGTAATAATACGTTTACTCGTATAGAAAGTAGGAACATCATTTGGTAAACACCTCTCAGCACATGGGAAACTTATTTCCAGCCTGGCAACTCTTTCCTGGTGGTCGCTTATGCTAGAAAACTGCCTGTCCCTGTTGTTTTCTTTCAATACGTCTTCGTTTTATCGAGACAAATTGGATTTCGCGTCTTTCACAATGAATGTCCCAAAGAGGAGGCATATTTTCTTCAGGTGAGATCAATCAAATACTAGAGAGGAGTATGATATTGATAACCTATTTGATGATGAGCGTTCTAGTTCTGAATCCTCCAGTGATGATACAAACTTTTCTTTTTTCCAATTGCGGGAGTTAAGATGACTTTTCTTTGCCGAGTGACTGGACTCCGAGAGAGAGAGAGAGAATTTCCTACAGTTAATTACAGTATGAATAAAACAAGCATAAAAATCAATATTAACTTTGAAAAAACTATCATCAGTGCTATGATCGCTGATTACAAAAAAAGCGTGACGGTACGTTAGCAGCGAGCTCTATCAGGGGCGGACGCTTAACAGGAATAATGGAACGGCGTATGTGTGAAGCCTCCACTAATGTGGCAACGATGATTTTGCCATTCTTAGCATGCAAACATTAAAGGTTACATTTATTTCTGGCATACGATTATTAAAGAAATTCAAAATACTAATAAAGGACTGAAATCAATGAAAGTGCTAGCAAAAAACAAAAAAGCAAAAAAAAAAAAAAAACGTATTCGTTCCTCTATGGTTTTCGGCAGCCAGATGTACGAAAAACGTTAGAAACATTTGATTTTATCTACTTTAGAAATATCTGTTAATTTTCGCGGTAATTTGGTTGCAAAAAAGGGATAATATACATGAATTAAATCAAATTTTTAAATAACAAAGTAAATTTAAACTAAATAACGAAAGTAAAGTAAACAGTTTTAGGGAATAAAACTTTGCAGTTTCGTCGTCTGTCGTCGTCTGCTGTTTGTAATTGTGTTTATGGCGCGCGCGCTTAGAAACCAGGAACAGCAACGGGTTTAAAGTGCAATGTGGAGTGAACTGAGACCAAAATGTGTATAATAACAATCAAATAAGCACTGTGGAGTTTCAGTTGTGATGGCAGTAAGGATAAAAACCGCCGATTACAAGGTAAGAATGAATCAGTTCCAACCATAACCCCGGGAATAACAAAGTTTCATACTTTCACTAATATAGGCAACAAATGTTGTTTTTTTATTGTGCTGATTACAACTGCAATCTTGAGTAAGATCAATAAACGTTACATACATACGCTAACATTGTTCAAATGAGTGCTGGGAAGGCTGGGGAAAGATGGTGGCCGTCACTGATGAGAACCGTCCATGAAAAACGTAGCCGCCATATTGGATTTCAAAACTGCCTTGAAAACATATTTTACGAAGAGCTCACATGCTTATTTTAGTTCGTATGGGGCTTTCATATATCACAATATGTTGACGAAACTTCAGTCTTTTAAATGGTATGCTTAGAGTTGCAATTGTATTCATGTTCACCAATTAAATATCGAGTGAATAAGACCCGTCTACCGTGATGAGGGTTGGCCTGTTGTGATGTTTCCCCTCCATCCAAAACTTAACCTCATCATGAGCCATATCGAGGTGAAGCTCTACCTTAAGTGAAATTAGTATTATGACCGAGTGGAGAATTTGGGAGGATTCATCCATTAAGTTACATATATTCCTTTTCCTCATTTGTTTCATAATCGTGTTATATTATTCAAGCTTTTATTTCTGTTCCGTGTATCACAGTAGTTGTTAATATGTGCACTGACTTGTTCTTCCACTTCATAATGTTGCCATATAGTATTATATATCCTTATAATATTAAGACGTTACAGTTGGATGGGCCTGCCCTTGAAAAGATACTAACCTGTGTATAGTATTTTGACAGAAAATAGACACTGATGATGAATAATGAATAAATTCTTGATAATCTTGATAACATTTCATTCCTTAGAATTCCCCGGGTTGGTACCTCCCAGACTTCTATCTATATTACAAGTTATTTAACTTGGGAATAGGTAGATGTGTAAACTTCGTGTAATTTATATATATGTATATATATTTTACTATGTATAGATAACATACATTATAATACCAACGAATTTCACCACATACTAGTTCGAAGTATGAAATTTGTAATAGAGGATAGAAAGTCGGAGGTACAACGGCAGGGAATTAAGGAATGAAATGTTTATCAAGAAGATTCGAAGAATAATTCATCCTTATCATCATCACTGTTCTTATTTTCTGTTAAATGGAATCGTATTCTTTTTATATGGGACCTGCTTTTGGAGAAAAAAAAACCAGAGGAACGGAACACTAAGCATATCGGTTACCATACCGAATTCTAACCAAAACCTAGCAGAACGTGTGACACCCGGCCCCACTTTAAAGGAAGACATACTTGAAGTGAAAGACTACCAACAAGGTTTAGTCATCTTTCAAGGGCCTGCCCTCAGCTGTAACGTAATATTGTAAGATATA
>NC_087214.1:6811644-6848250 GCF_015104395.2 Macrobrachium nipponense | reverse complement strand
TACCCGTGGAACAATTTGGATGATTACGTATAGCAGAGAGAGCAAAGGGAAACGCCCTTTATCCCAAATCCTCTCCTTGCTCATAGCAGTACTTTTTTACGAATAGATTTCAGGGTTAGGTGGAACCTTTCCACTACGCCCTGATTATTTGTCGCCAAAGATAGTTAAAATATCAAAGAAAATACAGGAGGGAAGGCTTCAATGGTTTGGACACCTGTTACGAAGAGAAGAACATACGATGGAAAGGGAAGTGCGGGGTAGAAGGAAGAAGGGAAGACGAAGAGATTGTGTGATGACAGCAGACATTGCAAACATGATTGGAAAATATTATTATAATTGGATCACTTAACCTTACACTGAATGAGTGCGTGCAGTCCTCCCTCCAGTAGTCGTGATGGCGGAGCTCTACAACCCTAAAAAGGAAACATCATATTTTAAAAATTACCAAGTGACATAATCGTGAGCGCCCTGTTTGGCAAATGTTAAATTCCCTCACTTTAATATTTCATTCATTCTCTCTCTCTCACATAACGATAAAGTTTATTATCTACCATTAACACGACCTCTGACGACTAAAACTATACCTAACATCCACATTGATTCGCACACTGCATCAACTGATCCGGTTATGGTCTATTTTCCTAATAACAAAAACTGCTAATCATATATATAGGCATAACCATAATAGATTAGTCCAAGGGGATAAAAAGATTTCTAAAGATGTATAGGCTTCTTTTGATATTTTATGGTAAAGTCGAAATTATACACTAATCTGACCAGAGTATGGTAAAGTCGGAATGAGAGAGAGAGAGAGAGAGAGAGAGAGAGAGAGAGAGAGAGAGAGAGAGAGAGAGAGAGAGAGAGAGAGAGAGAGAGAGAGAGAGAGAGAGAGAGAATGGTTTTAGACCTAAAATTATATCAAGTACCTAAAATTCCGGTTGCAATCTAGTATAGTACCTAAAATTCCAGTTGGAATCCAATCTAGCAACTAAATTCCGGTTGGAATAAGGCTTTAAAACACTAACTATAAGGACGCTGTCCTCACTGTAGACCAACATAGACTCAAAGTACTGTAGAAATGAAGTTTATTATTATTTGTCAAGCTTTTATTTGCATTGATGGAAATGTTTTAGGCGCTTGTTATATAACACTTTGGCTATGGCTAGACTGGTATCAAGTAATAAGAATTATAAAAATTATTTTCTTAACAATAAATAGAATAACTTATAATAGTAATGGATGACACGTAGGTTGGAATGTGGGTACTCTCTTGAAAATTATCTAGATGGCTGAAGATGGTACGTAGTGGTTTAGAATGTGGGTACATTCTTGAAATTGTCTAGATGGCTGAAGATGGTAGATCCATGATGACAGATCTTGCACCAGGTAAGTAAAATGGTACATCCAACAGGTCATACAAGTTAAGACAAGATGTCAAACAGACAAGACACCATCAGGCAAGATAATGTCAAAGCAAAGCAAGGCAAGGCAGTGTCATGTGAAAGGTGACGAGGTTCGTAAAGTATTGGATATCACTTGGAAAGTAAATAAAAAGTAAACAATAAGTAATACCAAGAACACTAAAATAACGAACAGAACAACCAACGGCATCTATTAAAAGCGAATGCAAACAAAAACATCCAAGGATGATAGAATGGACAACCAACGCCCATCTATTGGATGAACATACAACCAACACTCAGTTTCTAGTTTTTAAGAAAGGAAATACCATGACGTTATAATATTACACTATTATTATTATTATTATACACTATTTATCTCGTAGGAAAATAGCCACCTTAACAAAAAAACCCTAAAAAAGTTCTCATTCGTCCACAAGTAGAACCTAAAAGTTTAACCTTACACCTCTCCCTTGCTGTATCTAATAATATATTAACAATAATTGAAAAAGAACCACAAAATCACTTGTAACTGTTTACTTCCAAGTATTTACAGAAGTAAACAAGATTACAATTGATTTTGTGGGGGGTTTCTTTTTCAATCTTCAGAAGAAAACTGAAAGAAGTTTTTGCTTGGTTTAATAATAATTATAATAATGACGATAAACTTTGGATAATATTAACAATAATTATAATAGTGATGATAATCTTTGGAAGTTTCTATATAAATGGGTTTCTTCATCTTCTGAATAACAATAACAACTAACCCATGAAATAACAAGACGATTACAGATAAAATCAGGTCACCACCAATGGGCATGTGCATATGCATGTACGTTTTGTGTCAGGGTTTTCTTGAAGTGCATATTTGTTAATTATATAATTATACGTTAACTTGTGTAGGAAATGGGCTACTGTGTACGGTGACCAGTGAACAGTTATTATGACACCGTTCTCCCCGTGTGAAATAATAATACAAAAAAAAGAAATGTCAAGTTTGAAATACCAAGTATGGCAACAGAAAACAAAACTGCTTCGTCTGTCTGTCTCCTTTTGAGGTGTAGGTTATAAATGCACGATTTAAATGTTCATCAAAGTGATAAGAATGGTTAAATGTGAGAAAAAATTCATTCTAATCTTGAATTCTGTCACAATATTAGTTCTAGGTAACTTTTCAACTTTCTTGGCTGAACACGTGTTCAGGGTGTCTCAAAGTCTGAGGGGGAACGGTGGGGGCGGGGTTGTGTTGTAGAATCGGAAACGATTGATTGTGGTTGGTGACTGGCCGACGAAGGCATCACAGAAGATTGCTGCTCAGAGACAGAGAGCACACGGTCCATTTCATCTCTCTCACACACACACCACACACACTATAAAAACTAATTAAAGTTCTCAACTTGTTGAGAGAGAGAGAGAACGCATAAGTACAGGAAATAACTATAAGGAATGCTGACCCGTTTTGCTAATTCTGAACACAAATCAGCCATTAGGCATTCAAGAATACACACAAAAAAATCCACACTTCCCGAGTCATGGGGTTACCCTAAAAGAATGGCGTATTCCCAATATCACGCTAATCTTATTTAATTAACATGGGTTCATTGCCATCCCTTCGCACACCTGAGAGAGAGAGAGAGAGAGAGAGAGAGAGAATCGTGTAATTCATTAAAATACATGTATTTTTAAATGTATATACTCATATATACAAATGATTTAAATATGAGAGAAATGAAAACACAGCAGACATTGCAGAAATATTATTAGAAAAAAAATTGATTATACTTCGAACTTACATTTCATGCGTGCGTGCAGTTCTCCTCCTTCCCGTAAGTAGGAAACTGTCAACACAAGCGCAATACTTTTGATAATAAGAGTGATGTTCGATTATTGACAAGTGATGTTAGTCATGTAATAGCAAAACTTCAGAGTAACAAGTACCAGCTAAAAAATATAAAGAAAAATATACAAGAGCTTAAATACCATAAACTGCGCTGTTTCTTACCTTTGAATGAAAGGGGATTTAGGCCTACTCGCATTAGGCAGACTTGATATCAAGGTCCCTTGGTCTTCCAACGGTTTTTTTTTTTATTACATTCAACTGTGAAGAGAAAAGGCAATTACAAAAATGAGGCCAAATATAGGCATATTATATGAGAGGAGAGAGAGAGAGAGAGAGAGAGAGAGAGAGAGAGAGAGAGAGAGATGATGTGAGAGAGAGTAGAGAGAGAGAGAGACTAAAAAAAGCTACTACAGGGGAGGATCTCAAATTGTCAGGTGGATAATAGGACTAACTAAACAGTAAAGTGCATTGACTAAACACTAACATTCACAATGCACTTTCACTCAATAAAAATCCACAGTTACTACACAAATCACACTCACTAGACACAATTACTATACACTAGGCACACCAAACACTCATAAAACACTAAGCACTTCACTATACCTCAAACACCCAGTAACCATTTACTAAACACTCACTTATTCCTAAACTTCATTAAACACCAAACAATTACTAAGCATTCACTTAGCACTAGACTTACACAAAGTAATCCCTACACACTAAACCCATAACTCATTGAATGCTAAATACTCACTAAATGCCAAATGTTCATTAAAACCCTAAACACTCAATCAACAGTGAATGAACATCATTCATTACTCAATATACAAAAAATACAAAAAATTACACACCAAACATTCGCTAAACCACACACGAATAATCATAAGACATTTACCAAACATTCAATGAATACTCACTAATTCACTAAAGCCTAACCACTGACTGAATTTCACTAATTTCTAAATACTCACTTAACATACTTATCGATCATTAATTCACTAAACACTTAGCTCACTAAACATTCACTGATTGCTTATGTAATCAACATTTTTACTAAACTCTAAAACACTCACTGAACACTCAAAAACTACTCAATAAAAACATTCACAAGACACAAACTAAACATTCACTGATTACTTACACAAACATTCACAAAACATTTATTAAAACCCTAAAGACTGGCTAAACACTCACTGATTACTTACAAAATAGATTCAATTCGAGATCGCACCTCTAGGTATATATATACCCTCTACAGTCCACCCCACCCCGGACTCGGCAATGACTCCGTCAACATCCTGGGTTAGGAAGGAAAAGCCGAGCTTATAAGAGTAATAACCAAAGGATGGAGGATGAGAACCATAAAAAAATACAGCAACACCCTGAGAAAATACATGAGAAGCATAGATACAGTGTCATTAAGGAAAGCCATCAACCACAAAAATATGGTCTCGCATTGAACGACGTTCCCAAAACCTTATGCCCTACATTATCTACTTTAGTTTTAATCATTTTGGATAATTCCTGAATTATTTTATTTTATAAGAATTATTTCCGAGTTATTTCCGACAGAGCTCTTTCACCCACAGCTCAACGCATAAATCATTATTAAGTTCAATCTTCATTGGCTTATCTTTAATACCTCTAGATGTCATTCTACTAGTAGTAGTAGTAGTAGTAGTAGTAGTAGTAGTAGTAGTAGTAGTAGTAGTAGTAGTAGTAGTTTTGTTTTGTGTGGTGGTGTGTGTGTGTGTGTGTGTTTGTGTGTGTGGTGTGTGTGTGTGTGTATATACTGTGGTACATCGCATACATACGAAAATGATGTTAGTCATGTAATAGCAAAAAAAAATCATAACAGAAACATGAAAAAAGTATACAAGAAAATACATAAGAGCTCAAATACCACACGCGACGGCCAATATGCGAGAGAAGGGGTTGTAAAATATTGAAAAGCAGCAAGCACAAAAGTGATAAAGGGTTAGATAGTGAACCTCTACCTTAAAGTTGCACAGCTGGCAAATTCTGCAACAAACAACTTCAACGGGGTGGTGTTTGACAGGGTCAATTTTGAAATGTCTCCAGGTAAATGCTGACCATGAAACCAGCAGGAATGAAAGGTAGGCATACTTTTCGCACACTTTTGGGCACCAAGAAAAGTGAATTATTAAAAGGGAAAGGGGGTCTGCTGAATTTTGGGGTCTTGCATAATGGACTACTACTATTCTTATTCAGTTTTTAAGGAATGCACTGTCAGTCAGTCAGTCAGTTCCTGTAGCCGTTCCTTCAGGTATTCTGCGGCTCGAATTTTACAAAGCAATCAACCTTCAAACTTGAGATGTCCTCAAACTTACTTTGCCTCTAGGTGTCCTCAGAAACTTACTTGCCTCTAGGTGTCCTCAGAAACTTACTTTGCCAACTGGCTCTGATTATTCTATTGCCTGGGACGACCTTCCCGTTTATCCGATGGTCTCCGGAGGTGCTACATACCATATTCTGAAATCAAAGCAGAGAAACATTAGCTGATGTTCAAGAAATGTGCTGTAACTATATATCTGAAGAGAGAGAGAGAGAAGAGCAGAGACGAGAGAGAGAGAGAGAGATGAGAGACGAGAGAGAGAGAGGAGAGAGAGAGAGAGAGAGAGAGAGAGAATTAGGTAACGGCTGTGAGTGAAAGTACGAAGCCTAAGCCAAAAAGTCTCTGTAGTCCCCTTCACATCTTTGAAAAGATGCTCTCCTCGTCACATCTTATGTACCCTCATGAGAGAGAGAGAGAGAGAGAGAGAGAGAGAGAGAGAGAGAGAGAGAGAGAGAGAGAGAGAGAGAGAGAGAGATGAGAGAGCGAGAGAGAGAGAGAGAGAGAGACTTACCTGGCAGTTGCCTCCTTACATGCCTCATAACGAGCCCATGGTCCAAGACAGTAAGGTCCGAACTCTCACCCAATATCAGTTCCACCATCATTCTAAAACAAAACAAAAAAACTATTGTTAACACCATAGTTAGGTAGCTTGCAACGAGAAGAGGAAACACGGAACATAACAACTGAACGTTAAAGTAACAGACAAAAGTACAGCTGCTGAACTCCATAAGAAAAAAATATTCAAGTCTAAGAAAACCAGGACGACTTTAATGAAACTCATAAAAAGGAAAATCAATAAATCACGTTAATTTGAGTTATGCAAGGTCTGAAAATCAATCGACACAGACGGGTGATGTGATAAGACTCCAGTGCAGGCTACATCGTTTGATAAGAAGGGACAAAACCGTATGTCCTCAAATAGGAAGATGAAGACAACAGAAAAACTTTAAGTCGTTACGAAAATGGTAAAAATGAAATATACCATGTGGGGAAATTCAGGCCAAAGGTACAGTAAAAAGCAGTGAGGACATTTCCCAACTAAACTGATAAAGCGTAATTACTTAGTGAAGATTTTGTATACTTTGTGCAGTCTCATATGGAGTTTCGTGAATGGTGTCTATTTAGTTTCGTTATAAAAAAAAGAAAAAAAAAAAAAAAAAAAAATTAAAGTTATATCTAAACAGGACTCCAGAGGTCTGGAAATAATAATCATTATTATTAACATCAAGTGGAAAGGGTGAAAATTAGTAAGAAAAGTTACAATGTTAAGAAAACAAGCTATATACCAAGAGAGAAATGGCTAACATTTTGAAATATGCAGGTTAGCCATTAGAATTATCATAGAGTAAGGCTTTAAAATATGAAAGACCAAAACTCAAGTGATAAAAGGTTAGATAGTGAACCTCTACCCTAAAGTTGAACAATTGGCAAATTCTGCAACAAACAACTTCAAGGGGGTGGAGTTAGACAACGTCAATTTAGAAATATCTCCGGGTAATTCTGGCCAGGAAACAAGCAGGAATGAAAGGTAAGCATACTTTTTACCAACATTATGGCACCAAGAAAGGGAATTATTAAATGGGGGGAGACTGGGGGGGGGTCTGAATGAATTTTGGGGTCTTGCATGATGGACTACTATAATTCTAATTCAGTTCCTGGTAGTTGTTCCTTCAGGTAATCTGTGACTAGACTTTCACCAAGCAATCAACCTTAAACTTGAGATGTCTTCAGAAACTCACGTTGACCACCTGGCTCGATGATTCTATTGCTAGGACGACCTTCCCGTTTATCCGCTGGTCTCCCACAGGTGCTACATACCAGATTCTGAAATCAAGGCAGAGAATTCTGAAATCAAAGCAGAGAAACATTAGCTGAAGTTCAAGAAGTGTGCTGTAACAAATATTTTCACTAATTTTATATTATATATATATAAACATATAATATAAATACCAAATGGGGATGGGTTGAAAAGTTTTTTTATAAAGTTTATACTTACAAGCAGAATACCAGCTCCAAGGCAGGAGCTGTCAGATTCTGAAAAAAGTAAAAAGTTTTGCTTATACTTACTCAATGTGGTTTTTAGCAAGCTAAAACGAAACTATAAAAAATATTCTACGTTTAGCCTAAGCCCTTATCTAATATGTTGGCAATGTTTAAGAAGTTCAGTGAATTTTTTCTATTACCAAAAATATATCAGTACATAGTTAAAAGGAGATTCAAACTAATTACATTTGGACTATACCTGAGAAACATGTCACCCTTACTTGAAGATGTCCTCACACAGAAATGAAACCTGAACCTATAAATATACAAAAAAAAAAAAATTTTGAAAAAACAATTATACTTTCCTGAATACAAGGCTTTCAAGACAGAAATGATACCTGAATCTCTAAATCCACAAATTAAACTTTACTGAACACTAGGCAAAAATCAATCACCCCAACTAAACATAGAATTCAACACACTAAAACAAAAGATTCCATACCAAATCTGCTAAAGGAAAACTGTCCAAAAGGTATATTTTTTTTTTTTTTTTTTTTTTTTTTTTTTGCTGAATTTTGGGAAGGAGTGGCATGAAGGACTACTACTCTAATTCAGTTTTTAAGGAATGCACTGCCAGGCAGTCAGTCGGTTCCTGTAAGCTGTTCCTTCAGGTAATCTGTGCACTGCCAGGCAGTCAGTCGGTTCCTGTAGCTGTTCCTTCAGGTAATCTGTGACTCGACTTTCACCAAGCAATCAACCTTTAAACTCGAGATGTCTTCAGAAACTTACTTTGCCACCTGGCTCTGATTATTCTATTGTCTAGGACGACCTTCCCGTTTAACCGCTGGTCTCCCACAGGTGCTACATACCAGATTCTGAAATCAAGGCAGAGAAACGTTAGGTAAAGTTCAAGGAATGTGCTGTAACAAACACTTTCACTAATTTTATATATTATATATATATACACATATAAATACCAAACGGGGATGGGTTGAAAAAGAACACCAGATAGTTTTTTTTTATAAAATAGTCTATACTTACAAGCAGAACACCAGCTCAAGGTAGGAGCTGTGATTCTGAAAAAAAGTTTTGAGTAAACTTACTCGATATGGTTCTTTGCAAGCTACAATGAAAATACAAATATTATACGTTTAGCCTAAGCCCTTATCTAATATGTTGGCAATGTTTACAACATTTGCACTATACCCGAGAAACATGTCACCCTTACTTGAAGATGTCCTCATACACAAATGACACCTGTACCTATAAATACACAAAAAAAATATAAATATATTTTGAACCAATTTATTACTTCACTGAACAGCAATGCTTTCAAGACAGAAATGTTATCTGAATCTGTAAATCCACAAATTAAACTTTACTGAACGCAAGGGAAAAATCAATCCACCCAACTTAATAGAATCAACACACTAAAACACAAAAGATTCCATACAAAATCTGCAAAAGGAAAAACTGTATAACCAAGAATAATGCTTATATATTTAAAAAAAAAAAAAAAAAAGGAGGGGGGAGAGGTCAGGAACAAGGGTGCAGATTACAAACAAGGCACCGAAATAAAATAAAATAATATACAATGGGGAATCTACAACACAAAAAGCCTCAATATAACCAACACCAAATACATTTTCAACGCAAGAGTTTCAAAGGCTCTCTCGTAAGTGGATATTTAAGAAGCCTACACTGCTCTAATCTGGATTCCACATATCAGTACATAAATATTTTTACACACATTTTACACTGTCACATCTAGTTTCACATTGCTTATTATAAACACATTCGGCAAACAATAGGCCTGTGCTATATAAGTGTCCTACCAAATACACATATCATCAGACAACACGAAGAAAACCCAAGTTCATGTGCGAAACTTCAAAATACACACCTGGAAAAACAGAATGCCAGATTAGTAGCAATCATTCAACAAAGTAGTCTTAAATTAGTACCCTTATCACGAATTTAATAACCGTGTTGTACCATCCACCAAATAACATCCCTATACCTATATACTACACACACACTGGTACCATAAACGTTACAATACAAACACTACATTTATTGTACCACAAAACGTTACAATACCATCTCTACCTGATAACGCTTATTTCAAACCGCATTACAACACATCACCCACCTTCATTAAAAACTAAAACATTGCCACAAAATTCGAACGATTATCATCTATTACCTTCACCTATACCCTCAACTTAATATTAGACCATTCTTAAGTTTATAATTCTAGCACACCGTAACTAGAACGATACTGCTGATAATACCTTAATATCCGTTCAGCCCTCTGCAAGAATCCCTTCTCAACCTTCGCTTTTGCTAATTCACTTTCCCTCATTACCTCAAAATAAGGCCTTGATAAGCTTTAAATGAGTGTCCCAATCATCATTAAATAGTCATCAATATAAACCACACCCTTCTAAATCGTACACAGTGTTCTTGATCAAACCGTGTTTTACCATATACGTACATATTTCACCTCTTTGCCAATATAAGGATGTTTCACTGGCGTGGCAATAACATCTACGCCATGTTCTTAGACAGATGTTCGTTCAATCTGGTATACCCGAAAACAATTCTTTATATTCGAACACAAACTTCTTCAGATACCTACGTTTCTTATCTTATTACCTGATGGCCAATTACTATCAATACCAACCATAGTGACCCTCATTTGAGTTTTCTCTGCAAGAAGAATAAAGGTTATTGACCTCGGGTGATTTCTTTCATATTTTTCCATGGAGATTGTTTCAGTGGCGTGGCATTCCCAACATCAACGTTATGCTCTAAGACAGTGTGGCGTGGCATTCCCAACATCAACGTTTCTCATAACTCATGAGAAACTGAACCATCAATTTTCCAAAGTCTTAATAACTGAGACGAGTTACCATCATCAATACCAATATTTACCCATCATTAAATTCTTCCTCTGGAAAAAGTTTTAAAAGAATAAAGGTTATTACTAATTCCTTCCCAACTATTGCCACAGGAATACTCTATAACCCCGTTACTTATATTCTTAACATATTGATATGGCAAAGTTGCAAAGGTTTCCTCCCACTCTTCAGAGCACCCTGACTTTCAGGATAAGGAGATGAAAGTCACATGTTTGATACCCAACTCTGCCATTTATCCTTAAAATAATATTAGTTTTAGAATTTCATGTAAATATTTGTTTCGAATTTCATGTATAACTGTTACCAACCTGTAAAGAATATTGTTCATTATCTTAAAACTTTGACTGTTAAATCATGCACCTCACTGACTCAACTGGAACGGTGCCCGGAATTCGTTTCTGAGCTTTAATTAACAATATGAAAAACCCATTATTACTTGACCGAAGACAAGGCAAAAAGTTTTTAGTAATGCAAAGATGAAGGTCCAGAGAACAACTGTCTGAAAACTCCCACATAGCAGTACAGTATCCCTCGGCCACCCACCTGGAGGGGAGGGGGGGGGGGCTGAGTAGTCTTACACACAGACTGAAGAAATGTCACGTGGTCCAGAGCATCCAATGTCAGGCCCGACCTCTCACCGCACTACAGTTCAACCACGACTCTCAAACACGACTCTCAAAAAAAAAAAAAAAAAACAAAAAAAAAAAAAAAAAAAAAAAAAACCACACCCGTTAACACCATAGTAAGGTAGTCTGCAACAAGAGGAGGAATCAAGGAATAAAACAACTTAACATTACGTTAACAGAAAAGTACAGCTGCTGAACCGAATAAAAAAATTACCCGTAAGAAAAGTCATAATTTGGAGGGGAAAAAAAAAAAAAAAAAAAAAAAAAAAAAAAAAAAACTAAGCCACCCAGGGTGGAGGGGGCTGAAGAGAAAAGTCACTCGCACACCCTACAAAGCTAACAGACTAATATACCAAACTCTTAGTAATTTGTATTTTTCCTCAGCAATACTTACCGCAAAACTACTTTTCTAGGAAATTACCAGGATTTGTCAAATCCGACCAGAAAATTCCCGTAGTAGTATTGCTCTACCGCCAGGTGCAGTCCATGCCTTGTTAGAAGCCCAGCCGCCCAAGACTTCCGGCAGCATAGTTGCGAAGTCTCCCGAGACTTCGGAGACTTCGGATCGTCGTATGAGGCGACGGGAGACCTACGGAGGCCCTCAGATGCCCCACCTACCGCGCTGGAACAAAATGTTTCATCATTTAACATTCAATATTAACTAATAATATTAATAAAATCTAAATTACATGAACAAGATGACAATACTCATACACTCAATACCAAAAGTTCTAAAGATTATGAAAATTCAATGCCCAATAATACTTAGTATGAATAATTTCTTTTGATCCCATGGAAAAAGAGATTATTTAATGTCTCAAACTCTAGATGACTTAAATCTAAATATCTAACACCAAACATTATTTCACTTTGTTCTCTTACTTCTACTCTATTGCCTAAAAATCTACAGTCCTGTTTTACAAACCCTCAGAACATCCTAATCATTTACAAACGAGTCAAGTTTCAGCCATTTCTTCCTCAAGTTACATACTATTTCTTTCACATTTTCATGACAGTATGTCTGCCATTTTTTAATGCTCATACTCTTCGTGTACCAAAAGAGTTCCAAAGATTACGAAAATCTCAAAGAGAGACTCCACTAATACTTAGATGACCATTTCTGATTCATGGAAAACAGTTTATTCTTTAACGTCTCAAAAAACTATATTCCAATGTAAAAAGACTTGCATTTATAGGTTTCGGCATATTTTATAGGTTTCGGCATAATTTCACCAGGTATGACCCTGATGAGGGACCAGATTTGAAATAGGCATGATTTGCCATGAATTAAATTTGAATATCTAATAAGGTCTGGAAATCACGATTTGCAATAGCTCTATTTGATCATACCTACAAAAAGACTGGAAATGAGAAGACCTGAATTCCTACCTATCGATCCCAGAGCAAATTAATAAAAGACTTCTAATTATGTAAATGGAATCCACTGTCAAAAAATTGCTAAAGGACTCCATAACCTATAATTATATGACTATTTAAATGTATGCACAAAATATTTTGAGAAAGACCAAAAATAACACATCAAGTTCAAAACAATAAACAAAAAGGACTGTGATTAGTAGAGTTGCAAACAAGAGCAGAAAGAATCAGAAAAATGATTGAAAACCAGTAAAGAAATGATAAAAAGGATACTTATATTGCTTTGGGCAACTTCGCCTTCGTAGTTCACATGCAGTCACTCCTGCTCCTTTCTGTAGGTCTTGAATAAATGGAGGGAGGGTCTCCAAGCAGGGGCTGCATTTTCACACCCTCAAGATGAAACAAGAATCCTATTTAAAAATTTGAAAATAAAATGACATCTCCATCAAACATATAATATACACATACATAACACACATTATATATAAATATGAATCAAAAGTGTCCAGCAATATTGCCCCCGGTAACTATAACGTTATAATAAAAAGTAACTAACTTCAATATCACAACTATAACTTCACTAATATCAATATCACAACTATAACTTCACTAATATCAATGAGCAAACTAACATCAATTGAGCTACAAGTTCGAGAAGCAGATCTTTCTCTATAAATTTTATTGTCAGTATGATTAAGATAAAACGTGAAAAAAGGGCGGTGCAGGAGAATTTCTCTCAGTAGGAACCTGAGAACACAACAGCTTTTGAATGTATATATTTTTTAGTTTATAAAAAAAACATAAACAGCTTTTGAATGTATATAGTTTAAAAAAAAAAAAAAACAGCAGACCCTCTCCATCATACCATACAGTAACGTATAAATAGTCTTCCTAATTCTTTGTGATTTACCTCTTGGTACTGGCGAATCCCAACAACAACAACAACAACAACAACAACAACAACAACAACAATAATAATAATAATAATAATGGACGACATCAAGCTGTATGGTAAGAGCATCAAGGAAATAGAGAACCCTAATCCAGGACTGTAAGGATTGTATCTGGGGACATCAGGATGGAGTTTGGAATTGAAAAATGGCGCATTAGTCAACATACAAAAAAGGCAAAAGTAACGAAAACTGAAGGGATAAAACAAAATACCAGATGGGAGCCACATCAAACACATAGATGAGACAGGATTACAAATAACTGGGAATAATGGAAGGAGGGGATATAAAACACCAAGAGATGAAGGACACGATCAGGAGAGAATATGCAAGAAACTCAAGGCGATACTCAAGTCAAAACCTCCAATGGCGAAAATATGATAAAAGCCATTAACACATGGGCAGGTTCAGTAATCAGATACAGCGCAGGGAATAGTGGAATGACGAAGGCAGAATTCCGCACCATAGATCAGAAAACCAGGAAACATATGGCAATACACAAAGCACTAACACCCAAGAGCAAATACGGACAGACTAACAAACAACACGAAAGGCAAGGAGGGAGAGGACTACTAAGTATAGAGGACTGGCGTCAACATCGAAAATAGAGCACTGGGTGCAATATCTGAAAACCAGTGAAGACGAGTGGCTAAAGAGTGCATGGGAAGGACAATAATAAAAGTAGACGAAGACCCACAAATATACAGAGACAGGAGAAAGACAGGACAGAACAGAGGACTGGACCAACAAACCAATGCACGGACAATACATGAGACAGGACTAAAGAACTAGCCAGCGATGACACATGGCAATGGCTACAGAGGGGAGAGCTAAAGAAGGAAAACTGAAGGAATGATAACAGCGGCACAAGATCAGGCTCTAAGAACCAGATATGTTCAAAGAACGATAGACGGAAATAACATCTCTCCCATATGTAGGAAGTGCAATACGAAAAATGAAACCATAAACCACATAGCAAGTGAATGCCCGGCACTTGCACAGAACCAGTACAAAAAGAGGCATGATTCAGTGGCCAAAAAGCCCTCACTGGAGCCTGTGCAAGAAAACATCAGCTACCTTATTGCAGTAATAAGTGGTACGAGCACCAACCTGAGGGAGTGATAGAAAACGATTAGGCAAAGATCCTCTGGGACTATGGGTATCAGAACGGATAGGGTGATACGTGCAAACAGACCAGACGTGACGTTGATTGACAAAGTCAAGAACAAAGTATCACTCATTGATGTCGCAATACCATAAGGGGGGACACCAGAGTTGAAGAGAAAGAGAGGGAAAAATGGATAGTATCAAGATCTGAAAATAGAAATAAGAAGGATATGGGAGGGATGCCAGTGGAAATCGTACCCATATCATAGGAGCACTAGGGCACGATACCACCCTAGATCCCTGAAAAGGAATCTAGAAAAACTAGAGGCTGAAGTAGCTCCAGGACTCATGCAGAAGAGTGTGATCCTAGAAACGGCACACATAGTAAGAAAAGTGATGGACTCCTAAGGAGGCAGGATGCAACCCGGAACCCCACACTATAAATACCACCCAGTCGAATTGGAGGACTGTGATAGAGCAAAAAAAAAAAAATAATAATAATAATAATGATGATGATGATAATGATAATAATGATGATAATGGTAATAAGGATGATGATGATAATAATGATGATAATGATAATAATGATGATAATGAATGATAATAAATATTACTTTACAATACTCGCGGTACCGAGAGAGAGAGAGAGAGAGAGAGAGAGAGAGAGAGAGAGAGAGAGACGAGAGGAGAGAGAATGAAATGTTGGGGGGGAAGGGCAGAGGACAATGAAAAGCAGTTAGAACTAGAAAATATAACCGGAAGTACATTAGGCAGGAATGTAAGGGGTTGCAAGCTAAACAGGGCCGAAGGGACGCAACAAATACTGAAGAAAGGAAGGAAGGCACACTGGAGGTCAAGTAAAAAAAGGTAAAGGGCCGAAAGTAACACTGCACCAACCATGAGGTGCACTGACAGCATTGCCGTCAAGGGGGACGCCAAGGGGAACACTGTACGAACGTCTTGAGCGAGTTCATGATTCGTGGCTAGACCTACACAGGATCCATACAGACTGTATGGATCCTGGACCTACAATACGAAACTATGGTCTCTGTGCGTTAATTTTTATTAACAAAATCTTTAGAGACGTTCACGTTTATAAGTTGAAAACAAAAAAATTTAGAAATCAATCTACCTTCCATATACCTTTCAGAATTAAAAATTTAGACCAGGTTTGATAAAAACCCGTCTGCTATTCGCTGGAAAATACTGAAGTTGGCTACATTTGGAGTCACCAGGTAAATACAAAGATCAAGAATAAAACTATGCAAGGTCGAGAAGATTCTATTTAAACTTCTTGTCAAAATAATGAGATTAGGATACAATGTGGAAAAAGGACGGAGCAAAGAGAGAGAGAGAGAGAGAGAGAGAAGAGAGAGAGAGAGAGAGAGAAGAGAGAAGGAGAGAGGAGAGAGGATGCAGAGAGAGAGAGATCGAGAGAGCCGAGCGGTGGCGATAAAAATCTATGATGTAGGTGTATTAAAAGCATCCAAAATGAGCAGTCATTAACAAGAAGACTCATAATTAGCAACAATAGAATTATAAAATACTGAAACTGATGACGATATTAACGATAAAGGGAAAGTAATATATATATGAAAAAAATCACGAAATTTAGTTCTGCCACAGAGCCAAATTAAAATTGAAAACAGAAATAAAACAGGAAGCGTCTTATGGATACTAAATATGAAGAGTCCTGTGACCATTGGTCAATAATAAATAAAAATTAATAACAACCATTAATAAATAATAACAACCATTAATAAATATTAAATAATTAAATTGATAAAAATAATAAAAATAATAACAACCACCATCATCATGTTATGGAAACTCATTCGTACGCAACTGTACATAGTTTCTGTTCACTGGGAGTTCATTGCGAGACGTAACCCTGCTTGCGTTGCTGATCAATCAATGGGGTATGCACACTAATTAATTTTGGGGAGCTAATCAGAGATCAGAGTTGGTAGGAAATTAATGTTAGTTTATTTGAGAGTTCTCTGTGGCACTGGAAGTTTTTGACACTGGTGGATGGTTGTATGTTTCCATTTGTCCGAGCGGTTTCTACTAATAATAATGTCCAATTTTAACAGAAATTATGGGTGAGAAATGCATTCTAAAAGATGAAACGAAATGAGCCAGGCGTGAATAATGGAAAGGGGAGGGACTTGTGTACAAATCTTGTATAATTCATGGATGCAAAAACCCTAAGCAACCTCTGATTTGACGTCACTGACAAAAACTTATCGAATCGTCCTACAAACCCCCTTCTAGTCTCAACCCCCAAGACAATTACAAGGCAACATTGCTAGAGATAGAGCAAAATTAAGAAGTGAGAACACGACAATGCAAAACATTACAAACATACTAGATAAACGGAACAGAAATATAAGTTGAAATTAAATAATAACATGATAAAAAACAAATGAGGAAAAGGTATTTGTAACTCATGTATGAATCCACACCCCCTCCCCACTTTTTACCATTCCTCTCAATTAGGTGGGTCTGGAGAGAGAGAGAGAGAGAGAGAGAGAGAGAGAGAGAGAGAGAGAGGAAGCTCCCTGTAACATGGCGCATGCGCCGTAGGATTAGGCATCGTAACAGGTAGTAGCAATAGGTGGTTTTCGCCTATGAAACGGCTCCAAAATCGATTTTTTTAATCGAATATTTTCGATTCTTATTGGAAATGTTTCAAATGTCGGTAGAATTTTATAATTTGCAATATTCCTAATTGGAAAAGATTGTTTTTTTCCGACATATTCTCACGTGTTTATAGGAATCTGACGACGATTTTGTTCGGAAATCAACAGTAGTGGACTTAGGGTGTAGGGTGTCGATACCCTTACCCCAAAACTTTGTATTTCCGACAAAATCAGACATCAAATTCGGTCAAAATGCGTGAAACTATTCCAGAAAAACCATCCTGTTATACGTAATCAAGATATTAGATGGTAATTCATTAGAGGCGTGTGGTTCTGGCAAAGTAGCCATAAAAATCTTGTTGCCTCATGGTAAAGTGAAGAACTGTACATTGAATGATGTACGTACCAAAGTTGTCTTTAATTTACTTAGTTTGTGTAAAGCTCTACAAAACGTGTACATGTCACTCCGTTTTGTGGGGATGTGTAAACCTTTATGCCAATAAGTTGATTGCATTTGCTGAGAAAAAAGGTAATTTGTATTAGTATTTAAAATGTGCAAAAAAAATTATCATACGAGTACGTCGTCTGTACTAGAGTTAGGCCTAATGAAAATGTGGCATAGAAAGTATGGCCACTGAGGTATTGATGATAACTTTAGGCTGTTAGTGAAAGAAGGTTTGGTAGGTGGTTTGAAATTTGATGTTAATAAAGATTTGGAGTTTTGGGAAACATGTACTAAAGGACAGTTGCCTAAAATTTTAGGCAGAGGCACTGTCAACTGCTTATTATCTGAAATACAAAAGTTGCTAGAGCACTTCATTTACTGGAATTAAGCCAAATGTTGAGCATTTTAGTTTTTGGGTGTGTTTGTATGCTCATATTCCTAGTGAAGCGACCACCAAAGATGTACTATGGTGAGTGGGTTTCAGTTGCTCATGAGACAAATGAACTAGCATCATTCACTGAAGCATTGATGGGCTATGAGAGAGTATTGGATTAATGCAATGAGAAAATTAATTCTATTCATGATAATGAAGTTTATGATTTATGCAAATGAGAAAATTAATTCTATTATGATAATGAATTTTGATTTAACTTGAAATTGAGGGTAGAAAAACCCTGAACAGCAGATGGGTTTTCAAAAGGAACATGTAAAGTTTTTTTTCACAAGTTTCGTGTGGATTATGATGAAACCTTTTGTAAGATTTGAATCTATTCGTATTGTGATTGTCTTTGCTGTTCAAAAAGGAATCTATGCACACACACACAAACACACACACAGAGAGAGAGAGAGAGAGAGAGAGAGAGAGAGAGAGAGAGAGAGAGAGAGAGAGAGAGAGAGAGAGAGAGAGAGAGAGAAACCTCGGTGAGCTTGATTATTTTTTTGGTGTCATAGTTGTACAAGATTCTTCCAAAGGTCGAGTGTGGATTGGTCAACCATCTTATACTGAAAATGTAGCGAGGATTCAAAGCTTATAGAAACTCCAGTCGGTCCAAGTCTGAAGTTATGTAAAACATCTGATCAATGCATGGCATTTGACCAGAACATGTATCAAGTCAGCTGTTGGGAGTTTATCGTATGTCTAAAAACAAGGTCTGTCATCGCATTTGCAGTGAGTAGTGTTGATAAGTATTGTGCTAAACCTACCATTCAGCATTAGAAAGCAGTGAATCGTATAATGATATCTCTAAAGGGTACACATATTTTGGAATTCTATTAATGGTGTTTCAGAGATCACTGGCTATTCAGATGCTGATTGGGCAGGTGACATCAATGATCGCAAGTCAACTTCGGTTAATGTGTCACCTTAGTGGTGGTTTGTGAGTTGTAGTAAAAAAACAAAAGTGTGGGGCTTGATCAACTGCTGAAGCAGAGTACATAGAGTTAGCTGTCGCAACAGAAGCTGTTTGGTTGCAGAAGCTACGAGATTTGAAATTTGAATGTAAAGGCCCAACGTTGATTTTAGAAGACAGTCCAGTCTACCCTTGTTATGTCAAGGAATCTTTAGATTCATGGTATTGCAAAACATATTGAAATTAAATTTCGTTATGTACGAGATCAATGTGACAAAAATGTAATTCAGTTGCAATATTGCCCAACAAATGATATGATTGCCGATATATTCACTAAGGGTTTAGGCCAAGAAAAACTTAAAAAGTTAAAGACAAATGTTGGAAATGTGTAAATATTAGATGATTTGTTGGTTTTGCTCATGCACACTATTGATTAACTGTTTTAAGTCTGAGGAGTGTTAATATTGATTGCATCCTAAATAAAAAATTCAGCGTATTATGTGTAAGGCAGTCTGCTTTGGAAATAGTTTTCTTTGATATAGGCAGATTACCCCGTAACTGTATTGCAGTGTAAGCGTTCTTCAGAAGTAACACACGAAGGAGCTGGCGTTTTTTCTGAGCCACGGTAGGTTAGTTTACACCCTTCGGCACATCTTCCACTAAATGGACAAAATGTGGCTTTCAAACCTAATAACAGTGTCTTTAACTCAAAGAGGAGGAGGCCCGGTGTCAAAATTCGAGCTACTGATCGGTATATTTACAGACTGTTATTTATGATTCTACATCTAGTGTGTGTGTGTGTGTGTGTGTGTGTGTGTGTGTGTGTGTGTGTGTGTGTGTGTGTGTGTGTGTGTGTGTGTGTGTGTGTACATGGCGGAAAATATTTCGTTTGCCCCCTGCGTTTACTAGGCACGCAAATGGCAACGCCGCTTTTTTGTTTACGTGGTAGTGTTGAAAATATGAATGAATTCGCTGTTGGCAAAGGCAAGCCTAATTGGTGGGAAAGTTTCCTTACCGATTTCACTTGCATATTTGAAGAAATAAAATTACCTGATAAAAGAAAAAAAAATAATACCAAACTACAATGCGATTCATGGTTTTATACATGATTTTTCAAGATTATATGAGACGGTAACAGAGGGAAATTACAAAAAGTAATATCATCATACAATTGCGTTGACTCTAGAGACTGACGTAGAAAATGGAAGAGCAGGGTCGGTAAGGGGGTGTTCGGGAAGAGGAAGTTGTATGTAAGAGAAGAGAAAACTATCCAACCATGTATAACTTCGGTAACGTTTTTCTCTTACCTCATAAACCTTTTAAGCTAGTTCTGATTTTCCCATTGAAACAACAAATAATGTAGGTAAAACGACCGAAAAATATTGATACAATTCACATAATGAAGGCGGCCATGACTTAGGAGAGTAGGCCTAAGGTTCTTCCTGTCCTAAGGTAGCATTCAGTGAAGTGGTTTAACATTCCCCCACCCCCTCCCCCAGACTGACTTTGTTAAACGGATCATTAGATATGGCAGATGACATGAAAACTCCTCCACTTTTCCATTTTAACAATATTTTTAATGTCTGAATACTTCAAAATGCTACCTACAACAGGATTTCGGTGCATGAGGCCATTAACTACCAGGTAAACCGTAAAAAGTAATATTAGCTATTTGGGTTTCCCGTTAACGGTTGTTATAAGTTAAACAAGTGCTGTTCTCGCGTTCAAGTTTTAGCGTAAATTCCTATCACAAAGTATAAATTAGATCCAGTTCTAAATCATTTGTCAGAAAATACTTGCTATCACTATCGATGATATCCAAAAACGAAGTGGAGATCACAACTATGCAGGAGACGGTGCTAAACCTGATGCTGCTAAAATCCAAGAGAATGTGAAATCGCATACAATTAATAGTTGAGATACACCACATTCTTTTGTATCATGTGCTTCAATGGGAGTAAGTGATGCCGTGGCGAAGCTCCCTTCAGAAGCAATTATGAAAAAGAACTACACGCAATTTACGAGCTAAGGAAAATGCTGGCCCTGCTTTGCCTAATACCTGCTTCGATCTTACCTTGGAAGTGTTTACAAAAACCATCAAAGATGTAATCCTTGCTTGTGACTCTGGTCCCGCAAATGGTCGTAATTTAATTCTTGCAACCCAGAACAATCTCTCACATACTTTTGAAGACACTTGGATTGGGTGGCCAAATAGAAATAACTGTAGCCGCGCTCCTTTTTCTTCAACTGAATTATGGAAGAGTTTTCAGTATGTCATAGGAATGCCAAAAACAAGCAACGCAGTCGAGGGGCGGCACAACAATTTCGAACACCAATTAAGTGCTTGCCATCAATCCAGCTATCGTATAATACTTCCTTTTCATTGAGTAAATTTTGGCAATACTTGATTTTGTTTTACTTTTTTAACCTTTTCATATATGAAAGCTTAATAGTTGAACATATTTGCAAAACTATTTTTTAAACGTATGAAAATGAACAACGATAATGAAAACGTGCCTGTCATTATTTCAAGTAAAATTTGTTCGCTAAACAAAATTTCAATATATGTTGTTTCAACTACAATTTGCTTAATTACCGTCTTCCTTTAACCTTTTAACTCATGTAAACTAGAAAGAGGTTTGCTAAATTTTTTAAGTATTTTTCTCGAAAGCCAACATCAATTCTTTAAATGGTCATTAATATTCTAAAAAATATTGGCTTTCGAGGAATTGACAGTTCGAGAAATTATTTTTCGAGCAATGGCTTTCGAGGAATTTGCTGTCGAGCAAATGATCGGAGACATTTGCCGCACTCCCGAAAGTATACAGGGTATCAAAGGGATACATCACATACTGCAACAAGGGAAAAAACTGGACTGTCCTGCCAAAGAAAATTCCCAGCGTTTCGTGAACATCATGATCGAGAATGGTAAAGGGAGGTATGACGGCACCTCGAAGCACTTACAACGTCACAATAAAACAGCGGCCTTCAATGAGAGCTGTTTAGACAAATCGTACAGAAGAAAAAACTGACAAGTCCTTCAAATTTTGCCGGAAGACAAGACACTCCAAATTATCGAAGATAGACGCAAGTGAGTGTCTCACATGTAAAGCCAACGTGTCACATATAAAGCAAATGTCTTGACGACGTGTCCTGACAACAAGAACGATCTCAACTTTGAAATTGGGAACAGGAAGAAATGAGAATTTCGTTGCATGAAAAGGTTGAGAATAGTCATCAGAGAACAACTCAGTGGTAAAAAGTTACTAAAGGGCCTTCAATAGCAGCTGATGTATCGCACGCACGAATGCTTAATGACTTGCTAAATGTGAATATTATACAATTAAGACGTTAACTGGTGGTTTCTCAATGTCTGCACAAACTGCGAGTTCAGACAATAAAAAAAAATAAAAAATAAAAAGCACAAACTGCGAGTTCAGACCACAAAAAAAAAAAAAGTTTTAGTAATGTTCTGCCAACCCAGCAACTCTGCGCCTGATACTTCAGCTAAGACTGTCTGCAGTGAGCCAATTACTTCAAGTTGGCAGACAGAGACAAACGGACAAAGTGAAAAGTTCACAGTTAGTACAAACGGATCTAATTTTGAAGCGAGAAGAGAAATTTATTGCAATGATGCTCATTTCAGTCATGCTCTTGAGTCAGTTATCTCCCGAAAATTGCCACCTCCAAAGATTCTTACGAGAAGAAACATCAATGGGTTCAAAACAGAGAAATCCTTCTTACGTTGAGTGGACAGCTCTGCATTCCCCATTTAATTCAAGCCCATCTCCGGAAGTTAGAAGATGCAGGTGAATGCGACTCGTGCAAAATGCATTTTATTATATTCTAAGGAGGAAGCAAAAGAAGGAGAAAGGCTTTGCAAGAATGCCAGCCAACTTATAACGAGACCTGGAAAAGGAAAGGCCAAGGCGACGCCGCTTAATGCAAACTTGTTTATTTCAACTTAGAAACCGGTGGGCTCAACGTAGGAGTTGACATATTGCAAAGAGCAGCTGCGCACAATGAGGGCGCGTTTATGCAGTATGTAACGCCCTCCAAGCCAGTTCATCACAGAGCTCAAGATTAAAGAACAAAACGAAAACGCCACTCTCATGAAAAGAACGTCTGCGAAACCGTTGACGTGGGAACCTTTGGAAACGTTGCCTATGGACAAATCTCTGCAAAAGTTTTCTAGAGTGGCTGGAGGCTATAGGCCCGTGTGTTTCCTAGTTGCTCACAATGCTACGACTCGACAAAACTGCGACTACTGTACACGTGCATGCATATATATATATACTATACATTATATATATACATATACATACATATATATATATATACATATATATGATATATATATACATACACATATATATTATATATTCATATACATATACAATACATATATATATAACACATATATTATACATCATATATGCATACTATATATAACATATACACAAACATATATATACTACACATATATACATACACACATATACATATATATATACACATATACATATATATATATATTATAGTATATATATATAATAATATCTATATATATAATTATATATATTATCATATATATATATACTATATTATACATATCATACTATCTATATATACATATATATTTACATATACATACAGACATATATATTATACGTATATATATATATTAAAAATAGAGGGTAACAAGCCAGAGGGCAGCCGTCCAGCTTGTCAACCCTCTATTTATAGCAGATATGTTGCTCACATTTCCTGTTATTATATATATAATATATAGAGAGAGAGAGAGAGAGAGAGATAGAGAGAGAGAGAGAGAGAGAGAGAGAGAGAGAGGACCATATGCTGGGGGTCGGCCATAACAATAAAGGTAGATCAACGCAACCGTCAGTCTCGAAAGAGCAATACTACTGATCTGTTCTCCGGCCACTAAACCTCAGTTACAAAATCAAACTCCGCCTACTTACATGGTATATTGCGTTTTACGAAATGTATCTAAATAATACAATGGCAGTGAATGAAATTGACCATTTTTAATTAATAGAAATTCAAGAAACACTTCCAGGTGAACAATTTTCGAATTTATTTTCACCGCGCAATTGGCGACACCTATTGACCAAAGGTTGAAATAAAGCGTGGGGGCGAGACGTGCTGATATTATATAGCAACCTCCCCACCCCCAACCCCCCCCAACCCCGGTGACAATATCCACTTCCAGATGGAAATGCTAATGTTAGAGGTGGCTCTAGTCTTCCGAAAAGTACAAAACCCTAATGTTCGAAAACCTAGTTTTTAATGGCTTCGGCTCAATTTTTATAAATATAAACCGACTATAAACCTACCATGGTTAAAAATTTTAACCTGGTCACTTTAGCCATTCTCTTAGCGGGGTGTCGGGGGGAGGGGGGGAGGGGAGGAGAAGCGCCCACAAACCGCCTTCGGAAATTTATTGACAAGAAAAAACCCACAACACACGTGTCTGTACCTTAACCCCAAAACTTTGTATTTCCGACGAAAATAGACATCAAATTCGTTCAAAACGCGAGAAAATGCCAAAAAAAATCATTCTCTTATACCCTAACTAAAGGTCCATTAAAAGACCAACGTAATTTGTCATTTCGTCACCGGAAGCAATTTAAATTCATTGGGGAAATTCGGATGCGTGGTAGGGGAAAAAAAAAAAAAAAAAAAAACCACCGGGCCCACTGCAACGCAACAACAACATCCGGCCCACTGGACTCAAACTCGTTGGACACGATTAGGTCATTAACTGATCTGCAAGACTCAAGGGTGATTGGCACTGCTGCCATATTTTCTCAAACTCGTTCAACCTTTACAGGAAATAAGTGACAATCTGGTGGATTTGGCAGGTTTTAGAGCGACGCTGCCACCCCCCCTTCCCCCACCATCGTGTAAAGGATGATTAAAGGAAGTGACACTAAGGGTCACTGTAACTAGAGGATACTTTGTAACCTTCCCCCATTCGTTGGTACAAAAACAAAACACGTTGATCAAAACATTACACTACTTGGACCTAAATTCGGTAGACCTATATTACTATTCCGCGGCGACCTAGACTATGGCAGTTGCGGTTTTTCTATGCAGTTTTGTCTCCTGAAAAAGAATTTTGAGAAATATTTAATCGGACGACTGTAATCAACCCCTTGGGATTCGTACTAAACACGGCGAAATACATTTAACGGCCCAATTCCTGGTACTTATATAGAAGGCACGGGATATTGGTAGGGCAGTGAATTTCGCATGCGTCAATTTCAGATTCCCTGCCGTACAAATAACAGTGCAGGGGTGGGGGGGGATGACGTCAGATTCAGTAATGGTGCCGTATTGCGCTCTTGACTTACTGTAGGTACGGCAGTTTGCTAATCTTGCTGCAGTTGCCGTACACTGTTACTAAGAAGATCAGCGACAGTAGTATTAATAGTCGAACTGAATTAATTCGCTGAACATGTACAATTCAAAATGTCAAAGTGAAGCACCATACTGTCATCACCAAACATTTTAACAGTAAATGAAAATATGAAAAATCACAATAATACTTGAAAACATACTTAGATTTTGACTATATAGATGAAAAGTAAAACTAAAATAATCTATCTGCGTACTTAAATTCTTTAACTCTCCTCTGAACCGTGTAATAATACATATTTTCACCGAAACCAGAAATGGAAGTGCGGGGTAGAAGGAAGAAGGGAAGATCAAGAGAGAGATGGCGTGATTGTGTGGGGAAGATATGGTGATTGAAAGGTATAAATGAGAACGAGGCACAGGACAGAAATCGATGGAGAAGACTCATTCACAATGGCGACCCCATAAAAAAATGGGTTTAAGCTAGTGGATGGATATATATATATATATATATATATATATATATATATATATATGATATATATATATATATAATATATATTTATAGGTTTATATTTCAAATTGGTCAGGTTATACATGTTTATATAATTATGATTGTATATATATTTATATTCCTAGTTTATATATATATATATATATATATATATATATATATATAAACTAGAATATAAATATATATAAACATATATATAATCATATAATTATATAAACATGTATAACCTGACCAATTTGAAATATAAACCTACTCAAAATTTGGCGTGTAAATATATTTATACATTCACATGACATTAGACTAAACGAAATCAATGTCAATAAGAGCAAACAGGTGGACTGTACGTTCACATATGACCGACCACTCTCGGGATTAACCTAGACCTCCAGGTTAATCCAGAAAATGTACCTTTTGGGATTAGGATTAAGTACCTCCTTTGGCAGGATGGGAAACGTCAACGCCGCTAATTGTAATAGCCTAGTCTCTCAACCTTTCGTAGTTAGAGTATAAGGTAATGTAAATACGTTATTTTAATTAAATTCAGTTTATGGGGTTCAAAATTACGAGCGAGGAGCTCTTTACAAACTGTAGGTTACAACTTCATATTTATGGGGCTCAAAATAACGAGTGAAGAATTCTTTGCTAATTGCAAAATAACGAGTAAAGAACTCTTTACAATACCGTAAAATTACAATTTCATATCGTATATTAGCAACTTATAAAGTAATAACCAGAGTATCAGCCTGTATAGACCTACCATGAGGTAAGCACATTATCGTTATTTATAATTTGCCGTGTTTATTGGATTCCAAATAACGAGTGAAGAGCTCGTTACAAAATTGTAGGTTACAACTTTACTTGTATTGGCATATAGCGGCCCCCGGGGCTATAGGAAACTGCAATTATCAATTTACCCTTCTAGACGTGCAACGCTAAGGCCTATACAGCTCCTATTTCGTGTCTGCATTACGCATCTCAATAATAGGGGATAACCAAAGTAACACTTACCGGCAAACTTGAACGATAGGGTGACGGAGATGGGCCATGTTTCTGCACACACAGTTGTATCCTGAAAAGGAAATTATTCTCAATAACAATCTGAGACAAAACCAAATAACAAAATAGGGGTAAATGTAACATATACGAGGCTGGAATATTAGCGTAACAAACACAAGAGGTATAAGGCTTCGCTCCAACTGCCTTAGCCCACTAGTATACGGAAGGTTGGCGCATCTGGAACGCCGTAGCTAATTCTATATACAAACAGAATGAAAAAAAGCCAGGGCAGCATTAGTCACTTATTATCCGAATTTTCGAGACTTTGGGTCCCGTCTTCAAGGCCATCTCCGAGAGCCCTAAAGACGAGACCCAATTTCGAAAATTTGGATAAATAAATAATGCTACGCTGGCTATTCTCCATGCTGTTTCAATTAAAATTACTATGCGACACACTGGAAAGAGAGTGAGCGAGTTTAGAGGGAATAAGGGAAAACATATACTTCAATGATCTCACCTAAAATACAATAGCAGACGGGATGCTAACTTGACGGACGCTGTCACGTGTCTGTTACAAAGTGCTGGTGGCGTGGGTCGGCTACGTCTCGCCGTCAGGCGTCAGACATTAGCACACGTAGCGACCGCGTACACTGTACGCCTATCACAAGGCTTGTTCGTTGGTGAAAATGTATCTGATTGATCGGAAGAGTTGTGGGCGGGTTATTGCGGGGGTGCGGGGTGGATTTCACTAGTTGTGCGGTGGCGATGAAGACTCCGATTGGTCGGAAGAATTGTGGGCGGGTTGATTTCCCACCTTAGGCCGGCCACACACGTGCAGTTTTAACTGACAGTTATAACTGTACAGTTATAAGTGACAGTTAAAACTGCACGTGTGTGGGTATCTCAGTTGCTCATTCGTCAGTTCAACAAAACTGTACAGTTAAACTGAGACAAATGCAATGTTCCATATTTTTTAACTGAAAGGAGTCCAAACTGAACTGAGCGTGTGTGGGGGGATTCGTAACTGTACAGTTCTCAAACTTACTTTCATTTTCTACAGGTGGTAGCGGTGAGTGCAGTTTGTTGAGATAGCACGAAACAAAGCGAAAGCAACTTTTGGTACACTGTTTTAGTCATGCGCAAATAATTGAGAAAATAAATTGGTTCTTCACTTAATTCCTTTAATAATTTAATATCAGAACATTGATTTCGCCTCAGTCCACTTTTTGCAACACTGTTTACGCTTTTTAGTTTTATTTTTTCTTTTTGTCTGTAGCATTACAAAGAATACACCGAGAGCGGCAAGATCCTACTTCTCGGAATCCATGGTAAAACTGAGGGATTGAACTGTGTGTGTGTGTACATTTCATTTTTAACTGACGTCAGTTTAAACTGTGTCAGTTATAACTGGACAGTCATAACTGTCAGTTAAAACTGCACGTGTATGGCCGGCTTTATGTGAAACTGACGCCGAATTTGAAAAAAGAAAAGTGCGCAATACTGAGTAAAACAAAGACGAACAGGTTCAGAGGCGCCAAGTTTGTGGGGGAGGGGGCCCTGGTTAATGTCAACTTTACAAGTAATACTAAGTAAAATCGTAAAAAGTTTCTTTTATTTCCATGAAACCAAAGATAGTGTACTATTATTAAAGGAAATAATATTGCAATGAAATGTGGCAGGGACACCCATTTTACATAACAGTTATGACTTCATTCATGCATATATATATATATATATATATATATATATAATATATATATATATATATATATATGTGTGTGTGTGTGTGTGTGTGTGTGTCAATATTATTTCCTTTAATAATAGTACACTATCTTTGGTTTCATGGAAATAAAAAACTTTTTACGATTTTACTCAGTATTACTTGTAAAGTTGACATTAACCGGGCCCCCGGTTAATGTCAACTTTACAAGTAATGTTTTTTTTTTTAATGATTTACGCAGTGCGTACTTATTTTTGTATAATATTTTCTCTCAGAACAATTAAAGTGTGGATAGTCTTAACAAAAAGCCCAGATGCATCCTATGTCCAAAACTTAACCTCACCATGAGTCATATCGAGGTGAAAGCTCCACCTTAAGTAAAATTAGTATTATGACCGAGTGGAGAATTTGGGAGGATTCATCCCATTAAGTACATATATTCCTTTTCCTCATTTGTTTTCATAATCGTGTTATATTATTTCAAGCTTTTATTTTTGTTCCGTTTATCACACTAGTTGTTTAATATGTGCACTGACTTGTTCTCACTTCATAATGTTGCCATATATATACATCTTATAATACTACGTTACAGTTGAGGGCAAGCCCTTGAAGGATACTAACCTATGTGTTAGTCTTTAAGTTCTCTTCCTTTAAGAGGGGGGGGGGGTCACACGTTCTGTTATGTTTGGTTAGGTTAGTGTGGTAACCGATATGCTAGTGTTCCTTTCATTTTTTTTTTTCGAAAAGCAGGTCCCATATAAAAAAATACGATCATTTACAGAAATAGACAGTGATGATGATAATGAATATTCTTGAATCTTGATACATTTCATTCCTTATTTCCCTGCGTGTACCTCCGACTTCTATCTATATTTCAAGTTATACTTGATAGTATGTGAATTCGTGTTTAGATATATATGTATATATATACATATAAATAATATATACACGAATTTACACATACTATTCAAGTATAACTTGTAATATAGATAGAAGTCGGAGGTACACGCAGGGAATAAGGAATGAAATGTTATCAAGATTCAAGAATATTCATTATCATCATCACTGTCTATTTCTGTAAATGATCGTATTTTTATATGGGACCTGCTTTTGGAGAAAAAAACAAAGGAACGGAACACTTAACATATATCGGTTACCATACTAACCTAACCAAACATAGCAGAACGTGTGACACTCGGCCCCACTTTAAGGAAGACATACTTGAAGAAAGACTAACACAAGGTTAGCTTCTTTCAAATATATCTTACAATATTACGTTACAGTTGAGGGCAGGCCCTTGAAGATGCTATATATATTATATATATATATATATATATATAGATATATATATATAGATATATATATATATATATATATATATATATGGCAACATTATGGAGTGAGAACAAGTCAGTGCACGTATACTACTGTGATAAACGGAACAGAAATAAAAGCTTGAAATAATATAACACGACTATGAAACAAATGAGGAAAAGGAGAATATATGCAACTTAATGCATGAATCCTCCCACATTCTCCACTCGGTCATAATACTAATTTTACTTATGGTAGAGCTTCTCCTCGATATGACTTTCATGATGAGGTTAAGTTTTGGATATATCTGGGTTTTTTGTTAGACTATCCACACTTAATTGTTCTAAGAGAAACTATATACAGAAATAAGTACGCATTGCGTAAATCATTTAAAAAACATTTGTTCTCATTTTACGCGTAGTTGCCTGGAATTTTAATATAAACAGATACATGTAAGTGTAATGGGTATGTAATTACAGTATGTGGATATCTGTAAATGTATGCTTATACATGGTAAATGTACGTAAATTACATATATTGCATACGTATTGAATTGTAAAATGTATTTTTTTAAATAAGAGAAAAATGAACTAAGTCATCATAGTCCTAGGCCTATAAAATGTGGACTGAGAATCGTTCAGAGATCAAAAGAAAAGCTTTCCAGAGAACTGCAGAAAAACATATTATTACCCAGCACCGGTGAAGGCATTCCTGTTAAAAACACTCCTACGATAAACAATAAATTATATTCCTGCAGTAAACTATAAAAGTCAGCGCCAAGGGCTGCAATATGACATCCATCAGACTTTGCAATTTGCAAAAACGAACAGAAGTTTCAACTTGACACTTTGAATATTGATATACTGAACGTGGCTTATGCAGTTTTCTTTTGCTTAGCTTCGTTTCTTGAAGAAACACTCACATCCTTACAAATATATAATTGATTGTAATTCAGTTTTTCCGAATAGTTTGAATTTTGGTTTAAAAGTGGGAAATTCTCTCTCTCTCTCTCTCTCTCTCTCTCTCTCTCTCTCTCTCTCAGACGGAAAACAATGGAATAATATATAAGAGCAAATTGATGCTTTGTGCAACAGACTTGAACTAGTGTCAATTCAGCCCAGGAGAACCAACCGGCCAAATTCAACCAACTTGGGGCAGCAGACCAAGACATTTCGACACAAGACTACATGAATATACTCTGGTCAAGAGGCCCACCCGATATCACAACATTTGAAAGTAAATTGTATTTTTTCTAACTATACAAACCGCCGGTCGTTTACAATAGGAATTTCTTGAGGTGAAGTGGACGCGGCCGCTGAATTTTCAAACAAGGTAGTAACGGTAGTCAACTACTGTCCGGTCGTTGGCTACGCCAAGACCGGGGTTTGGTGGTGGGGGGAATTAATAATGATGCTATTGTTGTTAATATTATTATCATATTGTTTCATTAAGTAGAAGTGTCCGAAGCAGAGGTATTGTGTTTTATAAAGTAGAAGTGTCCTAAATAGACTAACCGAGTTTATATATATATATATATATATATATATATATATATATATATATATATATATATATATATATATATATATATATACTATAATATATATATATATATATATATATATATATATATATATATATATATATTGGCAAAGGGGAATGGGTTTTTGGAGAGAACCATATGTGTATTTGGAGTTGGTGTTGACTGACTGCTAATGTCATGACTAAACTCATGATTAGTTATTGGGGATCAATTAAGCTATTTTGGACTTTGAGAACCTAACTATTTGATCAATGCTTTGCTTTTAAATAAATGTATTTTTTGTAGCTTTTTGTAGCCCGTTTTCTGATTTGGTGACCTTAGATAATGAAGGGGAAGATGGATGGAGAGAGAGAGAGGGTTGGGGGGGGGGGTGGGGGCGGCTATTGCCATTGGAAAGAGAGAGAGAGAGAAGGGGGGGGACAAGGTATTGCCAATTTGCCAGTTGCCTACCGCTTCTGGCTTGACGCTTACCAAATGGAATACGAGATTCTTATTCGTAATATAATATATATATATATATATATATATATATATATATATATATATGGACAAAAGGAGAATGTTAACTCAAGAACATTAGAGAAATCTAATCACGATTTGGGTAATACAACTGCTGAATACAAGAATATGAGATTGGACAGCGCTAAAGGAAAAAATTATTCTCAGTCAGGGTCACTTCTCAGAAAAAAAATCCATTTAGTGTTTCCTGAGAGATGCAGTGATGTAGAAGTAATAAATTCTTTGGACTCGGATGTTGTTGTTTTAGAAACAGATCTGACAAATATGCACAATAGTAAAATAAAAAAAACAAGAAACAAGGAAAAAAGGATTTAGGAAATTACCACAAACCTCTGTTGCGCCTATAGTAACTATAGATTGACATTGCTATTGAGAACACAAATTTTTTTTATACAGTACTATCGTACAATAATTTGTAGCATAGAGGTAATGTAAACATGTTGGTGTTTATAATGTTTAATATGCAGCGTAGAGGTAATGTAAAAATTTTAGTGTCAACTAGTTAAATTTACAGGCTGTGTGGCCTTTGGTCCTCTTATCCAAAAAAGTTTAAGTCTTGGTTTCTCTTACTTGAAGCTTGTATGAGCAAGCATAGCATGAGATGAAAGTCGAGTTTGGTTTCCCTTTACTGACCTAATCAGTAACAGTTGCAAGGTTTGTCGTCTGTTATTTGGCAGTAGCATAATTTTTCTCGCAGGATCTGCTTCACAAAAAGTGCCAATTTTACCTCCTTTTTAGCATTAAATGGAGCAGTAATCTATTTCTATCAGATTTAAAGCCTTAATTCTTAGGCTGCATTTCACTTTTGTATTTATTCTCCTTTATATTCTCTTCTAAATTTTGGTGTAACTCCATTCTCATGACTATTAGCACTTCACCAGACAGTTATAATTTTAGGAACTGTGTTGGACAAAAAATAAATAAATAAATTGTGACAGCATTATTTTCACATAGAGGAGGAGGAGAAGAACGCGAACGTAAACAGACGTGCTGCTTTTGAGCTCAGCTTATTTCTTCGTATTCTGGACGCCCTAGGTAACCTTGAGGCATCAGCTTGGACAGAATGTAAATGGTCTTTTTATTGAATGTGTATGCTCCATCAGGCACTAGTAGAAAGACGGAAAGGGAAGAGGTTTTTGACAACCTGCATTATTATTATGTAAGGAATAGCGTTAACATAATATGTGGGGGAGATTTCAACTCTGTAACAAGCCTAGGGGATGTAAGCACAAGGGATGAAGAATTAATGTCTAAGAAATTCATTAATTTTTATGTAAGGGAATTGGTTTGAAGGATGTCTCAAATATAAATATAACAAAAGAATACCCGTGTGTACGAGAGAACTATGCTTCACGTATTGACAGACTATATGAAAAAAAAAAAAAAAAAAAAAAAAAACAAAAAAAAAAAAAAAAAACTGTATTCAAATATTAATTTATGTGAAACGGTGCCCACATCCTTTTCACATCACAACGTGGTTTAGTCAAAAATAAAATATCAAACTATTGTAACTGGCAGGGTCGCATGGAAATTAAATGTAAGTTTACTGGCAAATGATGAGGTAAAGGAAAACCTCAGGGCCTTTGGAGAATTTAAAAAGAGAAAAGTGTAATTTCTCTGATATACTAGAATGGTGGGATTATTCTCAGGTTCAGATTAAAGCATTATTTATCAAGCTAGCTAAAAGGATGGCATCGGAGAAATATGGTCTAATAAATATAACTTGAATACAAACTAAGGTTGAGAGTTTGAAAAATGGCATATGTGAAGGGGTGAATATTAGGGCGAGAATTAGGGACAAAGTTGAAGGTGAAGGGTTGTCGTGACATTTGCTAAGGGAAGAGAAAAGAACACAAAATGGCCACACATTACCTAATATCAAGGGACCAGAAGGACAAATATTGTATAATTCAGATGCCATATTACACTATGCTACAGACTTTTACAAAAGTTTATATCGGAAAGTGAATGTTGATATGAATCTTCAGGAGGAGTTTCTGGCTCTCTGTAATAATAAACTTGACGAAGATGACTGTGACATGCTAAATGCAAATGTTAATGAAAAGGAGTTAATGGATGTTATTAAGAGCCGGAATAATGGGAAAGCACCAGGTATGGATGGTCTACTCTACCGGCTGAATTCTATAAGGAATTTCGGTCTATATAAAAAAGATGAGTTATTATTGGTTGTTAATAACATCCGTGATATAATTCATTATGTAAATGAAAAACTAAATGGAGCTGTTGTAAAACTGGATTGGGCAAAGGCCTTTGATGCAGTTCACCACAGTTTTTTGTTCAAAATTATGTGTAAATTAGGAATACCAAACTTGTACGTAGAGTGGGTAAGAATTTCTTATAAAAATTGTAGAAGTTGTTTATGTATCAATGGGCAGGAGCCTCTATATTTGAAAATTAAATAAATTGAAGATAAGTGTGCATCCAAGGATTTGCTGATGACACATCAGTTTTTGTTGCCACCGATCATTCAGTGTAGAAGTCTGTAGTGTAATAAGTGATTTTGAAAAAGCAACAGGTGCCAAATTGAACAGAGATAAAAGTAGTGTCACAGGAATAGGGTGGACAAACAGGAGTGGCTAATACCATGGTTAAGAACAGAGGGTGAACTAAAAATTTTGGGAATTCTTTACTGTCAAACAGAAATACCATGGTTAAAGAACAGAGAATGAACTAAAAATTTTGGGAATTCTTTACTGTCAAACAGAAACGGGTATAAACATGTTATCAGATAGATACCTTACAATTTTTTAAAAAGCTATCATAGTAAATCAAATTCACTGCTGTTATCAAAAGTCTGGTATATATCTCACTCATTGCCACTTAATAAAACGTATGCACAGAAAATAAATGCTATTATATTCAGGTATTTATGGAAGGGGAAATATCAGCCAATACGTAGAGCAACTTTGTTTTACCCAAATATGAAGGTGGCTTGAACATAGTATTTATCATAAAGCTGCTGCCATACTTACAGCCGCAAATCTTAAAGAAGCCTTATTTGAAAGGGCTATGGATGTTGTAAATCAGATTGGGTTATTTAATTAAAACAGATCCATGTGGTTGATGTATCCTTTGTTCCTCCGAGTTATTTGATTAAAACAGATCCATGTGTTGATGAATTCTTTGTTCCTCTAATGTTCTATTCCAGGGAAATAAAAAGTATAAGACTAGTTTGTAAACATCCAAATTTTCCAAAATATAAGTAGTATAATTTTTTTGTAGAGGTCTTATTTGTTAAAGTTCCTGCCATTGTTGAAAGTAATTATCCTTTGTTGCGTTGGGAAAGGATATGTTAGAACATTAACTACTCAATAATAGATGTAAAGGAAAGGGAATTTTTATATAAATATGTACATGAGGTGTTGCCTACAAATATGAGACTTGCATTATTGAAACCAAGGAAAGACGGAAATTGTGATTTTTGTAATGAACCAGAAACATACAATGCATATTTTTTAGTTTTTGCAGTGAGTGTATAATGTATTTAGGTGGTTCAAAAATAAACTTACATTAATGTGCTCTATTATGAACAGACATTGGCTAAAACTTTTAATGTTTGACTGTGACTATGTAAAAAAAAAACAAAGACAAAAGCACAGCAATCTTATTGATATGTAACTCTCTTTATGGAAAAGTAGAGTTAAAAACTTTAATGAAATAGAAACCTTAAGTTTCCTTAAAGCTAAAGTAAATTATTGCAGATGGCTCCTAAAATCAATTTATGGTGACAACTCAAATCAATTGTGACAGATGAATTTATGAAAGAAGTCCTACATAACAATATACTGTAAAAAATTATTGTGTAAATGAAAATTGCCATGTTTGTAAATAAACTTTTATGATAAAAAAAAAAAAAAAAGTCCCTTTTCGCGTTAGTTAGCCCGCCACACACGCGCGCATACACACACACACACACACACACCCTAGTCTGACAACTCATAAAGGACTCCGCATAACCACACGACAACAAGCTCTCTTTGATCGAAGTGGAATGACACCTTCAATGGAAATAAGATCGAAGAAAGCTATAGAAATACGGTCACTACAGAAACAGAGCCCAGGCAGGTTACTATGCGATGGAATTCGTCCAGCTAAACATTTTCGAAACCTGCTAAAAACAAAATCTTTCTAAAACCGGATAAAGAACACTCGAACCTCCCTAAAATCAGCACACCCGGCTTTTATTCGAAAAGCAACAGATGTACAAATACACCACCAAGATCTGTAGAAATGAATAGGCCTATTGCAATCGGCAACAAAGTTTTCTCGTTGGTCAAGCACGGAAGTTAATGTAGTCGGTCGGTTTATTAAATAATAAAGGTATTTATTGTTAATAACGAGCCTTCGTGGGCTTTCTGTACAAGAAAATGAACTCATTGAGACTGCACATAGTATATATTTTATAATAAAACGCAAAGCAGGTGGCTCCGTGAGAAGCTGTATAGAAAGATTGGTTCGTACATAGTATACATATTTTTAATAAAACGCAAAGCAGGTGGCTCCGTGAGAAGCTGTATTGGTTCAATATTATCATCAAATGATCACGTCTCAGTCGAATTATTAACAAAAGCTCCAATGTCCGAAAACCTAACAAAAACC
>NC_087214.1:6792426-6811144 GCF_015104395.2 Macrobrachium nipponense | reverse complement strand
TAAGCTTCATGATGGAGGGGTGGGGGGTTGGGGGGCAAGAGTTCCATAGCCTCCGTACCACAGGCATTCCAGCTAAGAGAGAGAGATTATTTAATAGAACTTGGCAACAACTATCTAGCTGATTTTTTACGAGCTTTTCGCTGCCAAAATTGGTATGATGAAATCATCTGTATCTGGAGAGAGAGAGAGAAGAGGAGATCTGGGCGTCATTCCGCGTCAGTGTATCGCCCCATTCCTCTGCTGTTCACTTTTATAATTAAATTTCTAAGATGGAAACCTGGTTGAAATGCCACACCTTACGGCCGGATGTGCAAGGACATACAGAGGCAGTCAATTTCAAGGTAGTCAATTTCTTCAATTTTTAGGCCTCTTGTTTCTCGAGTATTCGACATGGGGTCCATTATCAGAACCCTGCTGCAACACTACAGAGTTGCTTTAGCTGCTATTTATCGCATTAAAACTCTCTCTCTCTCTCTCTCTCTCTCTCTCTCTCTCTCTCTCTCTCTCTCTCTCTCTCTCTGATGTAGCTTGGTCGTTAAGGAAGTTGCTGGCGGCATTTTATTTTGCTTCTGTGCTTCGTAGTTGCAATCTCTCTCTCTCTCTCTCTCTCTCTCTCTCTCTCTCTCTCTCTCTCTCTCTCTCTCTCTCTCTCTCTGATATTCAGGTTGATTTCAATGACAACGCTGTATATTGCTTCTGCGGCTTACGAAACATTCATTAGATTCAACAGTGGCTTGAGTCCTTATATTTACATTAACCATTTTTTAAAAATGTTTTTGTTGTAGCTATGAACACACTCAACTTGAAAGGACTTCAGTTAAAGAAAGCCAAATGGAGCTAACAATTTAGGTTGGTTCCCCATGAAATTGAGTGTTTTCTAATTCAAATTGGTCAGTTTTCTTTCTTTACAGTCAATGTGTTACGAAGTATGTTATCTTCCTGGATGTTTATTTTCCGATTACAATCCTAGAAAGGAAAAAATGTATCTGACAAAAAGGGGAGGGGATGTATCTGTCGCTGTCTAATTACAGCATTGGCCGTTACTTTAGTTATAATCAGTTAGAAAGTGACTTAAAATAATAAATGCGTTTTTTATATTGCATTACGTTTATCACAATGATGTGATTTTTTTTTTATCAGACAAATTTGCTCTTGCCAATGTCATGCAGACTTTCAGTCGGGCTTTGAGGCTGGATTCAAGACTTTTTTTTTTATTATATTTGTTTATATAATTTCGCTGGGACTCGGTATATATATGTGTCCATATATTATTTGAAATTGTACCGTCTCAATTATAATTACATCTGGAAGGAACCATTACATTACAATTACCTAACAACACATTCAATGACAATCAGGGTTGCAGTGCCAAAAGAAAAAAAAGCGGTGGAAATTGCATGCATTGGCTTCTTAAAGTGATTCAGATCATCGCAGCGTTCAAAGTTTATCTGTCCAAAGCATTGGTAGGAGCAGGTCTTTTGGAGACAAAAGGCTGTAATATCCTGGATCCCTGGTGGGTGGGGAGTTTATTGTCTTGACGTATCGTAAAAGTCTGCATTATTTTGTTTAGTTCTGGACGCAGTGTTAAGGAATAATATCATATATTCCTTCGTGACAAATTGAAAAGTGATACAACTTTATTCATTTCAAGATTTGGAAATGCTCTTGTGATGTATTCGTGGCCTTTATGAGTCGTGAAGTTTCGATGTGAAATGTTTTGTGGAGCGGGTTAGACATAATCAGCAGTTAAGATCCAGTGAATTCTAACCTGAAAACGAAATACGCGAAGCTTCGACAAATGCGGGTCAATTCAGTCATGAAATGTAAAGATTAATACCCTGAAATGAGTCTTTCGCAGAGAGTGATGTTCCATTTCAAGATTTTTTTATATAGATTATCTACAAGTGATCATTCTATCGACTTTTGTGGGAATTTGGACTTTGAGTCCATTTTTTTTTTTTTTTTTTGTTCCTCGATTCTAAAGGCTGCTCATGCACGAAGGTTTTGTTAGGTTTTCGGACATTGGAGCTTTTGTTAATAACTCGACTGAGACGTGATCATTTGATGATAATATTGAACCAATACAGCTTCTCACAGACCACTGACTTTGGCGTTTTTATTAAAATATGTATACTATGTACTGAACCAATCTTTCTATACAGCTTCTCACGGAGCCACCTGCCTTTGCGTTTTATTATAAAATATATACTATGTGCAGTCTCAATGAGTTCATTTTCTTGTACAAAAAGCCCACGAAGGCTCGTTATTAACAATAAATACCTTTATTATGTAATAAACCGACCGTACATTAACTTCCGTGCTTGACCAACGAGAAAACTTTGTTGCCGATTGCAATAGGCCTATTCATTTCTACAGATCTTGGTGGTGTATTTGTACATCTGTTGCTTTTCGAATAAAAGCCGGGTGTGCTGATTTTAGGGAGGTTCGAGTGTTCTTTATCCGGTTTTAGAAAGATTTTGTTTTTAGCAGGTTTCGAAAATGTTTAGCTGGACGAATTCCATCGCATAGTAACCTGCCTGGGCTCTGTTTCTGTAGTGACCGTATTTCTATAGCTTTCTTCGATCTTATTTCCATTGAAGGTGTCATTCCACTTCGATCAAAGAGAGCTTGTTGTCGTGTGGTTATGCGGAGTCCTTTATGAGTTGTCAGACTAGTGTGTGTGTGTGTGTATGTATGCGCGCGTGTGTGGCGGGCTAACTAACGCGAAAAGGGACTTTTTTTTTTTTTTTTTTTTTTTTTTTTTTTAATCATTAAAGTTTATTTACAAACATGGCAATTTTCATTTACACAATAATTTTTTACAGTATATTGTTATGTAGGACTTCTTTCATAAATTCATCTGTCACAATTGATTTGAGTTGTCACCATAAATTGATTTTAGGAGCCATCTGCAATAATTTACTTTAGCTTTAAGGAAACTTAAGGTTTCTATTTCATTAAAGTTTTTAACTCTACTTTTCCATAAAGAGAGTTACATATCAATAAGATTGCTGTGCTTTTGTCTTTTTTTTTTTTTTTTTACATAGTCAAAGTCAAACATTAAAAGTTTTAGCCAATGTCTGTTCATAATAGAGCACATTAATGTAAGTTTATTTTTGAACCACCTAAATACATTATACACCTTACTGCAAAACTAAAAAATATGCATTGTATGTTCTGGTTCATTACAAAAATCACAATTTCCGTCTTTCCTTGGTTTCAATAATGCAAGTCTCATATTTGTAGGCAACACCTCATGTACATATTTATATAAAAATTCCCTTTCCTTTACATCTATTATTGAGTAGTTAATGTTCTAACATATCCTTTCCCAACGCAACAAAGGATAATTACTTTCAACAATGGCAGGAACTTTAACAAATAAGACACTACAAAAAATTATACTACTTATATTTGGAAAATTTGGATGTTTACAAACTAGTCTTATACTTTTTATTTCCCTGGAATAGAACATTAGAGGAACAAAGAATTCATCAACACATGGATCTGTTTTAATCAAATAACTCGGAGGAACAAAGGATACATCAACACATGGATCTGTTTTAATTAAATAACCCAGTCTGATTTACACATTCATAGCCCTTCCAAATAAAGCTTCTTTAAGATTTGTGGCTGTAAGTATGGCAGCAGCTTTATGATAAACACTATGTTCAAGCCACCTTCATATTTGGGTAAAACAAAGTTGCTCTACGTATTGGCTGATATTTCCCCTTCCATAAATACCTGAATATAATAGCATTTATTTTCTGTGCATACGTTTTATTAAGTGGCAATGAGTGAGATATATACCAGACTTTTGATAACAGCAGTGAATTTACTATGATAGCTTTTTAAAAAATTGTAAGGTACCTATCTGATAACATGTTTATACCCGTTTCTGTTTGACTGTAAAGAATTCCCAAAATTTTTAGTTCATTCTCTGTTCTTTAACCATGGTATTTCTGTTTGACAGTAAAGAATTCCCAAAATTTTTAGTTCATCCTCTGTTCTTAACCATGGTATTAGCCACTCCTGTTTGTCCACCCTATTCCTGTGACACTACTTTTATCTCTGTTCAATTTGGCACCTGTCGCTTTTTCAAAATCACTTATTACGCTACAGACTTCTACCACTGAATGATCGGTCGCAACAAAAACTGATGTGTCATCAGCAAATCCTTGGATGCACACTTCTAATTTATTTATTTAATTTTCAAATATAGAGGCTCCTGCCCATTGATACATAAACAACTTCTACAATTTTTATAAGAAATTCTTACCCACTCTACGTACAAGTTTGGTATTCCTAATTTACACATAATTTTGAACAAAAAACTGTGGTGAACTGCATCAAAGGCCTTTGCCAAATCCAGTTTTACAACATCTCCATTTAGTTTTTCATTTACATAATGAATTATATCACGGATGTTATTATTACAGTTGGCAATGGTTTTCTCTTGGACACTGCAGTATTGTTCTTCAGATATTATTTTACCAATAACATTTTTAAGCCTGTTTCCTAATATCTTAGCTCTGACATTGAGGTGCCTTTGGATTAATTTTAGGGAACTTTTGTTCAGAGATTGGGATGATTTCTGGGAATCTCCCAACTTTTTTTTCAGTGGGGGAGAGAATTGGTGGAGTCTCATCATTTGTTGATGAGTCCTTTCCCATACATGAAGGTTTTACAATCAACATTCAAAAGTAAAGTAGGTCTCCAGTCACTTAATGTTTGACCCTTGATCCCCTTACTAAGTAGTTTTATCAAACCAGTGTTTTGTGGTGAAGTCAGACGTTTACGTTCAAGAACTTTCTTAACAACCAATAATAACTCATCTTTTATAATAGACCGAAATTCCTTATAGAATTCAGCCGGTAGACCATCCATACCTGGTGCTTTCCCATTATTCAGGCTCATAATAACATCCATTAACTCCTTTTCATTAACATTTGCATTTAGCATGTCACAGTCATCTTCGTCAAGTTTATTATTACATAGATCCAGATACTCCTCCGGAAGATTCATATCAACATTCACTTTCCGATATAAACTTTTGTAAAAGTCTGTAGCATAGTGTAATATGGCATATGAATTATACAATATTTGTCCTTCTGGTCCCTTTATATTAGGTAATGTGTGGCCATTTTGTGTTCTTTTCTCTTCCCTTAGCAAATGTCACGACAACCCTTCACCTTCAACTTTGTCCCTAATTCTCGCCCTAATATTCACCCCTTCACATATGCCATTTTTCAAACTCTCAACCTTAGTTTGTATTCAAGTTATATTTATTAGACCATATTTCTCCGATGCCATCCTTTTAGCTAGCTTGATAAATAATGCTTTAATCTGAACCTGAGAATAATCCCACCATTCTAGTATATCAGAGAAATTACACTTTTCTCTTTTTAAATTCTCCCATAAGGCCCTGAGGTTTTCCTTTACCTCATCATTTGCCAGTAAACTTACATTTAATTTCCATACGCCCCTGCCAGTTACAATAGTTTGATATTTTATTTTTGACTAAACCACGTTGTGATCTGAAAAGGATATGGGCACCGTTTCACATAAATTAATATTTGAATACAGCTTTTTTTTTTTTTTGCATATAGTCTGTCAATACGTGAAGCATAGTTCTCTCGTACACACGGGTATTCTTTTGTTATATTTATATTTGAGACATCCTTCAAACCAATTCCCTTACATAAAAATTAATGAATTCTTAGGACATTAATTCTTCATCCCTTGTGCTTACATCCCCTAGGCTTGTTACAGAGTTGAAATCTCCCCCACATATTATGTTAACGCTATTCCTTACATAATAATAATGCAGGTTGTCAAAAACCTCTTCCCTTTCCGTCTTTCTACTAGTGCCTGATGGAGCATACACATTCAATAAAAAGACCATTTACATTCTGTCCAAGCTGATGCCTCAAGGTTACCTAGGGCGTCCAGAATACGAAGAAATAAGCTGAGCTCAAAAGCAGCACGTCTGTTTACGTTCGCGTTCTTCTCCTCCTCCTCTATGTGAAAATAATGCTGTCACAACAATTTTTTTTTTTTTTTTTTTTCCAACACAGTTCCTAAAATTATTTAACTGTCTGGTGAAGTGCTAATAGTCACGAGAATGGAGTTACACCAAAATTTAGAAGAGATAAAGGAGAATAAATACAAAAAGTGAAATGCAGCCTAAGAATTAAGGCTTTAAATCTGATAGAAATAGATTACTGCTCCATTTAATGCTAAAAGGAGGTAAATTGGCACTTTTTTGTGAAGCAGATCCTGCGAGAAAAATTATGCTACTGCCAAATACAGACGACAAACCTTGCAACTGTTACTGATTAAGGGTAGGTCAGTAAAGGGAAACCAAACTCGACTTGCATCTTATGCTATGCTTGCTCATACAAGCTTCAAGTAAGAGAAACCAAGACTTAAACTTTTTTGGATAAGAGGACCAAAGGCCACACAGCCTGTAAATTTAACTAGTTGACACTAAAATTTTTACATTACCTCTACGCTGCATATTAAACTATTATAAACACCAACATGTTTACATTACCTCTATGCTACAAATTATTGTACAGTATGCAGCAAAACTCGTGTGACTTTTTTATTTTTGTACTGGACAAGCGTTGTTCTCAAGTTGCCACTTAGTATTAAATCTCGTATTTTATAAACGTGTATATATGAGGAAAAGTTGGTCACTTGTTATATAGAATCTTATAATTGAAATATATTGGAACCTGAAAACCAAAAATATTTCACGCTACAATATTTCTGAACGAAAACTAAATACGTTACTGTAGCATGAAAACCTCAGATCACCGTGACTTCCATGAGTCGTGTGGAATCGTCAGTCTGGACACTGTGAAAGAGGACATCGCGATGGAGAGCACAGAGAAAAGTTGAGGGCAGTTAGCATAGTCCTAATGATAAAACTATTGGGTGCATTTGGGGATATGAATTCGAAGTTATTACTTTTAGCTTTTGTGGCTTTGTGTATAAAGCAAATGTTTAGTCGAGATCATGATTTCGATACTTGCAATAAATTATGGCTTAGGCTTAGGTTATAGCTAGTGCTACATAAGTCTAGTCTCCCGAGGGGTTCTTCAGTTTGAAGAAAAGTAAATAATAAATAACTGGTAATAAATTACGGCGAGGTGAAGAGTAGAATCTTCGCTATTAGAAACACAACTAAGAATTTATATTATTTTTACGTTTTACTTTAGGAATGGAAGACTATAATCAGGTCGGATATTATCAGCTACAACTGTCGAGTGCAGATTCTACAGAATGACAACTGCAACTATTATAAACAATAATGGCTAGGCCAATGCTATTGGCTTTATAAACATACTGGGCTATATTCCAGACAGCAACAAGTTGCATCAAATCTTTGTAACTTATGAAGGGTGTCTATAAGACCATAAAGCAGGATTTGTGAAATTCTTCCACAGTCTTGGTGTGGTATACTTCCGTCATTATTTTTTCTTCATAGGCCTATAGGCTTAATGAGAATGATATCGAGAAGCGCGAAGTGCACTTGGCCTACGGGTAAGGCAAGCTAAGCCATTGGCGGGCCACTATGCACCCTTCACCAGTTGGGTCTAATGAAATCTTAGGTAGATCTCAAGAAATGTAACTTAGTAAAGGCATTAATAAACCAAGTAGCAAACAATGAATATGATTGATAATAAAACGGTATAGGTTAAGTAAATGGTTATACCAATATAATTATTTTTTAAAAAAAATACGTATAATTCTTTGAAATACATAGGTCCCTGTGAAAAATAATATACAAATTCCGCAAAACAAATAGAGTAAACACAACCTCGTCTTTTAAAACACGTCATACATATATAGGCGAACATACATTACATACAGTACACTACTAACGAGAGAGTGAAAGACAGAGAGAAGAGAGAGAGAGAACGAGAAGGGTTTAATTAACATTTATTGTATGCTGAGCCTAGGTTGTCTATTACCGAATTAAGGCCGTCTAGGAATACTGTCAACCAGTCTACTGCAAATATTTTCCCCACGCATTGACTCCCACACTGACAAGCAATGGCTTGTTTACTGTTCAGAACGGAGCCATCCCATTCCTTTGTCATAATGGCCCATAAATTTTTCAATGGGATTGAGATCCGGAGATTTTGCAGCCAGTCGATCCGAATAACTTCTGGATGCTGCTGTAACCACTTTCTTACTGGCATGCTATTATGAACAGAGGAGTTGTCCATTGTCAAGAATATGGGCAACGGTTCCGGAATCAGTAGCATCCTAACCAGATGGAATCAGCACCTCGTCAAGAATGTCAACATACTGCCTTGCCATTAATCGCTCATGATTGGCACTAAAGCACCTGGTCCGCAAGACGCCATCCAACCCCAAAGGCCAGCGGTTATACCTCCCCACTTCGTCGATTTGGTTCTACATATTTATCCTCAAATTCTGAAAAAAAATATGAGAGAAGGATTTAGAGAAAATATAAATTTACAGATATTCGGAGAGAAACAAGAATGACAGTGGGCTTACTTTTAAATATAAAAGAAACTGTTTTAACTGCAGTTCTTCTCTCATCAATAGATCTTATGGATTGAGAAAAAAAGAACTGGCGCTTTTATTAAGCCATACTTTCAGTAATATTGCTATAACACCGAACTTTTTAACTTTTTAAGACTTGAAAGTGCATTGTTAAGAAAACACTATAAGGTTATTCTATAAAACAAAACTATGTATATATATATATATATATATATATATATAATATATATATATACAGTTCTTCCTTTAATATGCATTTAACCAAACTTATTTAAATATTAGAAACAGCTACGTCAGTTGTATTTTCTGCCAGACTTAGTTTTACAGTGAAATAATTAAAGAATCTTTGGTTGTAGGCCTAATATATATTTATGAATTCGGAAAAGAGGCATAGGAAAGTTGTCATAGCATAGTAACCTTAAACGACTTTTAAGTCAGTGCAATGTGTATTCAAACATTCACGAGCACTCGAAAGGAAAGCTAGCAACGAACTTCCTCTGCGACTGGTTTCACCGCAAAGCAAACACTTCGAAGCGCAGGCGGTCGAAGCGGAGGCGGGATTTTATAGACATTTTAAACTGCTTCCTCAGTAATGACTTCCCAACTCCACCCTAGGTCAGATTAATTTATATCTTCTCTTGCATTATTTCTCCCTGATTACATCGTAACTTCCATTAAAGATATTTGTCAGCAGGTTTAAAAACCAGTGTAAGAGGAATTACTATTCATTTAAAGAACTTTAGCATATATACAGACTAGGCCTATAATACAAATATATCACACCTAGGCTACCACGAATAAAAATATAAGGCAAAATAAGTAAATGTTCATTACCTGGTTTTTCCTGGACGCCAGCAGTGCAGTCTTCCCTGTTTGGTCGTTGCAAAAAGTCTTTCATCGTCACCAAAATATAACAGTTTCCCAAAACTGCTCGCTCTTGGACCAGATATTCGAGCGCAAACCCGAGACGATGGTCCATATGCGTCTGTGTAAGTAGAGGCTTGAGCGCAGGTTTCCTACATAGAAGACCAGCTTCTCGAAACCGACGTCTTACAGTGTCAACTGATGTTTGTATATTTGTTTCTCGTTTCACTGAAAATGATGACGAAAACGGGTGTTTGGTTATAAAAGTTAATTAACACTTCGTCTTCTTCTGCGGTTGTGCAGCGGGGTCTCCCTAGATCTAGGGTGGCTTTCAATCCTTCTCCGTCGTTGTATCGTTTTAGCCATCTATACACGTTGTCTTGTTGATATTAAGACATTAGCTATGTCTTTTTTTTGAAAATCTGGCGAGATGCAGCTCACTATAGCTCTCCTTGTTGGGGGTGACGTTTCCGGTCGCTGTCGGGTTGCTCCAACCATGTTTGGCAAATGACCACAGTTGACGTAATGTTAGGCCACGCCCACAACTACATCTCCGTTACGTTCATTACATTAAATAAATTACTATGATGGCTAACATGTAAAATTCGTTTAATATTTACGTCTTTTTCATATTTACCATGATTAAAAACTAAGGTGTTAATGTTTTTTTCTAATGACCTAGCTTATAGATAAAAATATATAACATTATACTATAAAACCATGCTAAATGAACTGTAATCTTTTTATGAGCGAAGTTCCAAAATGTTTCGCCGTTTGCCGTTGCAATTCAGTGTCATTAGAAATGTGAAGAAGGTAAGAGTTGCCAGTTTAGTCACTTTTTGAACGAAAATCACTGAATCGGGTTCACTCGAGTTTTTGCTGCATACTGTACGATAGTACTGTAATAAAAAAAAAATTGTGTTCTCAATAGCAATATCAATCTATAGTTACTGTAGGCGCAACAGAGGTTTGTGGTAATTTCCTAAATCCTTTTTCCTTTTTTTTTTACTTTTAACTACTTGTGCATATTATTTGTCAATCTGTTTCTAAAACAACAACATCCGAGTCCAAAGAATTTATTACTTCTACATCACTGCATCTCATCAGGAACACTAAAAGACTTTACATTATTCAATGGATTACTTTTTCTGAGAAGTGACCCCCTGACTGAGAATAATTTTTTCCTTTAGCGCTGTCCAATCTCATATTCTTGTATTCAGCAGTTGTATTACCCAAATCGTGATTAGATTTCTCTGATATATATATATATATATATATTATATATATATAGAGATATATAATATTATGTTACGAATAAGAATCTCGTATTCCATTTGGTAAGCGTCAAGCCAAAAGCGGTAGGCAACTGGCAAATTGGCAATACCTTGTCCCCCCCCCTTCTCTCTCTCTCTCTCTTTCCAATGGCAATAGCCCCCCCCCCCCGCCCCCCCCCCCCAACCCCTCTCTCTCTCCATCCATCTTCCCCTTCATTATCTAAGGTCACCAAATCAGAAAACGGGCTACAAAAAGCTACAAAAAATACATTTATTTAAAAGCAAAGCATTGATCAAATAGTTACTATGAGATTCAGGGCCTCTGTAACACGGTTTTTTCGCAATAACTTTTTATCTATGCATTTCATAAATATAACGCTTATTCAGAATACATTATATCAACACATAAATTTTTAGTGTATTCTGCACTGCGTAGGTTGAATAAATTGGTACTTATAATGTAAAAGTGACCTTTTTTTGAAGACGGGCCAACTTACTCAGAGAAAAGGTTTCGAACGCACTCGTTACGTAACTTATGACATCATTTCTTCCCTCTTTCTCGATGGATGATTGGCTATACGTAACAAAGGCTAAGGCTAAACCTCTGGCAACAATGACATACAAATTTAAATAGAAGCAAAGCAGTACACCTTTCTGAACTCTGGAACCTCCCCACTGATAATTGTCATAATGAACAAACCAACAAAATATTTTAATAGATACAAAAACACTTCGATTATTAGTCTAACTCCCAAAATAAGTTTCCAAAGAAATTACAGTCACTTTATATTAGGTCACAATCAGATTGACAAGGATGTAGGGAAAGAGTTGGTAATTACCAAAATAAAAACATAGTAGACAAGCTTGATTTGATAACTGCTATATCCAATGTCGAAGCAAGCTTTTTTATTTATTGGCTATCTACCTATTTACTGGATTAAAAAAACTAAGCCCGGTACCGTATATTGGCTTTCAAAACCTTCACCAATAAAATTATCGTCAAAGGAAGATGACTTCATGAGGCTCCACCCCTTTGCCTCGTTATAATTCAGGATAAAACAACATGGGGGGGGGGGGGGGAAGCGCTACCATGGGCATTGTTGGATTAGAAAATTTAACTTCTGGCTATAAAAACTAATTTCTCGAGTAGTTGTAAGAAGTGCTAAATGAACCTCAAGGATCCTAGCAGTTGGTCTAAACGTTTAATTCATGTATATTACTGCTATACTGTTGCGGCACTACTGCTACAGTAGTATTACTACGCTAGCACTGATACCCCACCCACATCTATCGTTCCGCCATTCATAAAGTCTTTGGGTTTCAGAGCCGATGGCATTTCTGTCTGGTGGATGGGCGGGGCAACATTTAGTCAAAAGGTGTTTATTTACCTTGCTTACGTAATGAATGTTTTTCGACTCTTGGCTCGTAATCATTGGCCATGGCGTCGGCTAGTTCATTTTTACTCTATAAAAATCAAAACTATCGGGTTTAGGTTATTGATAATGCTGACAAAATTTGTGTGTGGTTGTAAAATATACATATGTCAACTTTCAGCCACATCCGATGCTTTGACAAGGAGCAAAGTCCAAAAAACCGTGTTACAGAGACCCTGAATCTCATAGTAGGTTCTCAAAGTCCAAAATAGCTTATTGATCCCCAATAACTAATCATGAGTTTAGTCATGACATTAGCAGTCAGTCAACACCAACTCCAAAATACACATTGGTTCCTCTCCAAAACCCATTCCCCTTTGCCATATATATATATATATATATATATATATATATATATATATATATATATATATTATATATATATATATATTATATATATATATATATATATATATATATATATATATATATATATATATATATATATATATATATATATATTTATATATATATATATGTATATTATATATATTATTATATATTATATAAATATACGTATATATATATATATATACTATATATATATATATATATATATATATATATATATAAACTCGGTTAGTCTATTTAGGACACTTCTACTTTATAAAATACAATTCCTCTGCTTCGGACACTTCTACTTAATGAAACTATTATCAATATGATAATAATATTAACAACAATAGCATCATTATTAATTCCCCCCACCACCAAACCCCGGTCTTGGCATAGCCAACGACCGGACAGTAGTTGACTACCGTTACTACCTTGTTTGAAAATTCAGTGGCCGCGTCCAGGCTTCACCTCAAGAAATTCCTATTGTAAACGACCGGCGGTTTGTATAGTTAGAAAAAATACAATTTACTTTCAAATGTTGTGATATCGGGTGGGCCTCTTGACCAGAGTATATTCATGTAGTCTTGTGTTGAAATGTCTTGGTCTGCTGCCCCAAGTTGGTTGAATTTGGCCGGTTGGTTCTCCTGGGCTGAATTGACACAAGTTCAAAGTCTTTTGCACAAACGCATCAATTGCTCTTATATATTATTCCATTGTTTTCCGTCTGAGAGAGAGAGAGAGAGAGAGAGAGAGAGAGAGAGAGAGAGAGAGAGAGAGAGAGAGAATTTCCCACTTTTAAACCAAAATTCAAACTATTCGGAAAAACTGAATTACAATCAATTATATATTTGTAAGGATGTGAGTGTTTCTTCAAGAAACGAAGCTAAGCAAAAGAAAACTGCATAAGCCACGTTCAGTATATCAATATTCAAAGTGTCAAGTTGAAACTTCTGTTCGTTTTTGCAAATTGCAAAGTCTGATGGATGTCATATTGCAGCCCTTGGCGCTGACTTTTATAGTTTACTGCAGGAATATAATTTATTGTTTATCGTAGGAGTGTTTTTAACAGGAATGCCTTCACCGGTGCTGGGTAATAATATGTCTTCTGCAGTTCTCTGGAAAGCTTTTGATCTCTGAACGATTCTCAGTCCACTTTTATAGGCCTAGGACTATGATGACTTAGTTCATTTTTCTCTTATTTAAAAAAATACATTTAACCGTTCATTTTACGATTCAATACGTATGCAATATATGTAATTTACGTACATTTATCATGTATAAGCATACATTTACAGATATCCACATACTGTAATTACATACCCATTACACTTACATGTATCTGTATATATTAAAATTCTAGGCAACTACGCGTAAAATGAGAAATGTTTTTTAAATGATTTACGCAATGCGTACTTATTTCTGTATATAGTTTCTCTTAGAACAATTAAGTGTGGATAGTCTAACAAAAAACCCATATATATCCAAAACTTAACCTCATCATGAAAATCATATCGAGGTGAAGCTCTACCATAAGTAAAATTAGTATTATGAGCGAGTGGAGAATTTGGGAGGATTCATGCATTAAGTTGCATATATTCTCCTTTTCCTCATTTGTTTCATAGTCGTGTTATATTATTTCAAGCTTTTATTTCTGTTCCGTTTATCACAGTAGTATACGTGCACTGACTTGTTCTCACTTCATAATGTTGCCATATATATATATCTTACAATATTACGTTACAGTTGAGGGCAGGCCCTTGAAAGATGCTAACCTATGTGTTTTTAGTCTTTAAGTTTCTCTTCTTTTAAGGAGGGGGCGGGGGTGTGTGTGTCACACGTTCTGTTATGTTTGGTTAGGTTAGTATGGTAACCGATATGTTAGTGTTCCTTTCATTTTTTTTTTTCCAAAAGCAGGTCCCATATAAAAATACGATCATTTACAGAAACAGACAGTGATGATGATAATGAATATTCTTGAATCTTGATAGCATTTCATTCCTTATTCCCTGCGTGTACCTCCGACTTCTATCTATATTAAAATTTATACTTGAATAGTATGTGTAAATTCGTGTATATATATATATGTATATATACATTATATAATATATATCATATATATATATGCCATATATATATACACGAATTTACACATACTATTAAAGTATAACTTGTAATATAGATAGAAGTCGGAGGTACACGCAAAAGGAATAAGGAATGAAATTGTTCATAATCATCATCACTGTCTGTTTCTGTAAATGATCGTTATTTTTATATGGGACTTGCTTTTGGAAAAAAAAATGAAAGGAACACTAACATATCGGTTACCATACTAACCTAAGCAAACATAACAGAACGTGTGACACACACCCCCCACTTTAAAGGAAGAGAGACTTAAAGACTAACACAGGTTAGTATCTTTCAAGGGCCTGCCCTCAACTGTAACGTAGTATTATAAGATATATATATATGACAACATTATGAAGTGAGAACAAGTCAGTGCACATATTAAACAACTACTGTGATAAACGGAACAGAAATAAAAGCTTGAAATAATATAACACGATTATGAAGCAAATGAGGAAAAGGAGAATATATGTAACTTAATGGATGAATCCTCCCAAATTCTCCACTCGCTCATAATACTAATTTCACTTATGGCAGAGCTTCACCTCGATATGACTCATGATGAGGTTAAGTTTTGGATATAAATGCATCTGGGTTTTTTTGTTAAGACTATCCACACTTAATTGTTCTAAGAGAAAATATTATACAAAATAAGTACGTATTGCGTAAATCATTAAAAAAAAAACATTACTTGTAAAGTTGATATTAACCGGGGGCCCCGGTTAATGTCAACTTTACAAGTAATACTGAGTAAAATCGTAAAAAGTTTCTTTTATTTCCATGAAACCAAAGATAGTGTATTATTATTAATGGAAATAATATTGACAACACACACACACACATACACACACACACACACACACACACACACACACTACACACACACACATATATATATATATATATATATATATATATATATATATATGCATGAATGAAGTCATAGCTGTTATGTAAGATGGGTGTCCCTGCCACATTTCATTGCAATATTATTTCCTTTAATAATAGTACACTATCTTTGGTTTCATGGAAATATAAGAAACCTTTTTACGATTTTACTTAGTATTACTTGTAAAGTTGACATTAACCAGGCCCCCTTCCCACAAACTTGGCGCCTCTGAACCTGTTCGTCTTTGTTTTACTCAGTATTGCGCACTTTTTTTTTCCTTTTTTTTTTTTTTTGTCCAAATACGGCGTCAGTTTCACTTTCACATAACGTGGGAAATCAACCCGCCCACAATTCTTCCGACCAATCGGAGTCTTCATCGCCAACGCACACTTGTAAAATCCACCCCCGGTCCCCCCGGCACCCCCCCCCCACCCCCCCGCAATAACCCGCCCACAACTCTTCCGATCAATCAGATACATTTTCACCAACGAACAATCCATTGTGATAGGCGTACAGTGTACGCGGTCGCTACGTGTGCTAATGTCTGACGCCAGACGGCGATACGTAGCCGACCCACGCCACCAGCTCTTAGTAACAGACACGTGACAGCGTCCATCAGGTTAGCATCCCTGCTGCTCTTGTATATTAGGTGAGATCATTGAAGTATATGTTTTCCCTTATTCCCTCTTGAACTCGCTCACTCTCTTTCCAATGAGGCGCATAGTAATTTTAATTGAAACAGCATGGAGAATAGCCAGCGTAGCATTGTTTATTTATCCAAAATTTCGAAATTGGGTCTTGTCTTTAGGGCTATCTCGGAGATGGCCCTGAAGACGAGACCCAAATTCTCGAAAATTCGGATAATAAATGAACAATGCTACTCTGGAAAATTCGGATAATAAATGAACAATGCTACTCTGGCTTTTCTTCATCCTGTTTGTATATAGAATCTACGGCGTTCCAGATGCCCCAACCTTCCGTATACTTGAGGGCTAAGGCAGTTGAAGCGAAGCCTTACACCTCTTGTTTGTTACGCTAATATTCCAGCCTCATATATTACATTTACCCCTATATTATTTGGTTTTGTCTCAGATTGTTATTGAGAATAATTTCCTTTTCAGGATACAACTGTGTGTGCAGAAACATGGCCCATCTCCGTCACCCTATCGTTCAAGTTTGCCGGTGTTTGTTTGTTTGGTTATCCCCTATTATTGAGATGCGTAATGCAGACACGAAATAGGAGCTGTATAGGCCTTAGCGTTGCACGTCTAGAAGGGTAAATCGATAATTGCAGTTTCCTATAGCCCCCGGGGGCTATATGCCTTTACAAATAAAGTTGTAACCTACAATTTTGTAACGAGCTCTTCACTCGTTATTTGGAATCCAATAAGGCAAATTATAAATGACTTTGATAATGTGTTTACCTCAAGGTAGGTCTATACAGGTTGATATTCTGGTTATTACTTTATAAGTTGCTAATATATGATATGAAATTGTAATTTTACGTATTGTAAAGAGTTCTTTACTCGTTATTTTGCAATTAGCAAAGAGTTCTTCACTCGTTATTTTGAGCCCCTTAAATATGAAGTTGTAACCTACAGTTTGTAAAGAGCTCCTCACTCGTAATTTTGAACCCCATAAACAGTGAATTTAATTAAAATAACTTCGTATTTACTTTACTTTATACTCTAGCTACGAAAGGTAGAGACTATTACAATTAGCGGCGTTGACACGTCTCCCATCCTGCCAAAGGAGGTATGTAATCCTAATCCCATAAGGTACATTTTCTGGATTAACCTGGAGGTCAAGGTTAATCCCGAGAGTGGTCGGTCATATGTAAACGTACAGTCCACCTGTTTGCTCTTATTGACATTGATTTCGTTTTAGTCTAATATGTCATGTGAATGTATAAATATATTTACACGCCAAATTTTGAGTAGGTTTATATTTCAAATTGGTCAGGTTATACATGTGTATATATAACTATATGATTATATATGTTGTATATATACATAAATATTATATATATATATATGTACATGTATAATATTCCTAGCTTAAACCCATTTTTATATGGGGTCGCCATTGTGAATGAGTAGTCTCCATCAATTTCTGTCCTGTGCCTCGTTCTCATTTATACCTTTCAATACCATATCTTTCTTGGTCTTCCCTTCTTCCTTCTACCCCGCACTTCCATTTCTGGTTTCGGTGAAAACGTATTACACGGTTCAGAGGAGTTAAAGAATTTAAGTACGCAGATAGATTAATTTAGTTTTACTTTTCATCTATATAGTCAAAATCTAAGTATGTTATAAGTATTATTGTGATATTTCATATTTTCATTTACTGTTAAAATGTTTGGTGATAAAAGAAAAGTATGGTGCTTCACTTTGACATTTTGAATTGACCATGTTCAGCGAAACAATTCAGTTCGACTATTATTACTACTGTCGCTGATCTTCTTAGCAAGTGTACGGCAACTGCAGCAAGATTAGCAAACTGCCCTACCTACAGTAAATCAAGAGCTCAATACGGCACCATTACTGAATCTGACGTCATCCCCCCCCCCACCCCCTGCACTGTTATTTGTACGGCAGGGAATTTGAAATTTACGCATGCGAAATTCACTCCCCTACCAATATCCCGTGCCTTCTATATAAGTACCAGGAAGTGGGGCGTTAAAAGTATTTCGTCGTGTTTAGTACGAATCCCAAGGGGTTAATTACAGTCGTCCGATTAAATATTTCTCAAAATTCTTGTTCAGGAGACAAAACTGCAAAGAAAAACCGCAACTGCCATAGTCTAGGTCGCCGCGGAATAGTAATAGGGTAAAACCGCATGGTACAGGGGTGGACCATGTACGATCAATGTGTACAACCCCAAAAAAAGTACATTATAATGCGTCCTGACATCGGAGATGGGCATCAGACGCGACTTCTTGTTGGTGAGAAACGGAGCTAAAGACCTCTACTCCGGTGTCAGGACGCGTTATAATGTACTTTTCTTGGGGTTGTACACATTGATCGTACATGGTCCACCCCTGTACCATGTGGTTTTTCACCCTATAGGTCTACCGAATTTAGGTCCAAGTAGTGTAATGTTTTGATCAACGTGTTTTGTTTTTGTACCAACGAATGGAGGAAGGTTACAAAGTATCTTCTAGTTACAGTGACCCTTAGTGATCACTTCCCTCAATCATCCTTACACGAGGGAATGGCAGCGCCGTTCTAAAACCTGCCAAATCCACCAGATTG
>NC_087214.1:6759926-6789926 GCF_015104395.2 Macrobrachium nipponense | reverse complement strand
CAGGTGCAAAGAGTTGCTGGGTTGGCAGAACATTACTAAATTTTTTTTTTTCTTTTTTTTTTTTCTTTTGTGGTCTGAATTCGCAGTTTGTGCTTTTATTATTATTATTTTTTTTTCTGAACTCGCAGTTTGTGTAGACATTGAGAAACCACCAGTTAACGTCTTAATTGTATAATATTCACATCTAGCAAGTCATTAAGCATTCGTGCGTGCGATACATCAGCTGCTATTGAAGGCCCTTTAGTAACTTTTACACTGAGTGTTCTCTGATGACTATTCTCAACCTTTTCATGCAACGAAATTCTCATTTCCTGTTCCCAATTTCAATGTTGAAATCATTCTTGTTGTCAGGACACGTCGTCAAGACATTTGCTTTATATGTAACACGTTGGCTTTACATGTGAGACGCTCACTTGCGTCTATCTTCGATAATTTGGAGTGTCTTGTCTTCCGTCAAAATTTGAAGGACTTGTCAGTTTTTTTCTTCTGTACGATTTGTCAAAACATCTCTCAACGAAGGCCGCTGTTTTATTGTGACGTTGTAAGTGCTACGAGGCGCCGTCATACCTCTTTTTACCATTCTCGATCATGATGTTCACGAAACGCTGGGAATTTTCTTTGGCAGGACAGTCCAGTTTTTTCCCTTGTTGCAGTATGTGATGTATCCCTTTGATACCCTGTATACTTTCGGGAGTGCGGCAAATGTCTCCGATCATTTGCTCGACAGCAAATTCCTCGAAAGCCATTGCTCGAAAAATAATTTCTCGAACAGTCAATTCCTCGAAAGCCAATATTTTTTAGAATATTAATGACCATTTAAAGAATTGATGTTGGCTTTCGAGAAAAATACTTAAAAAATTTAGCAAACCTCTTTCTAGTTTACATGAGTTAAAAGGTTAAAGGAAGACGGTAATTAAGCAAATTGTAGTTGAAACAACATATATTGAAATTTTGTTTAGCGAACAAATTTTACTTGAAATAATGACAGGATTTTGCTTGAAATAATGACAGGCACGTTTTCATTATCGTTGTTCATTTTCATACGTTTAAAAAATAGTTTTGCAAATATGTTCAACTATTAAGCTTTCATATATGAAAAGGTTAAAAAAGTAAAACAAAATAAAGTATTGCCAAAATTTACTCAATGAAAAGGAAGTATTATACGATAAGCTGGATTTGATGGCAAGCACTTAATTGGTGTTCGAAATTGTTGTGCCGCCCCTCGACTGCGTTGCTTGTTTTTGGCATTCCTATGACATACTGAAAACTGTTCCATAATTCATGTTTGAAGAAAGGAGTGCGGCTACAGTTATTTCTATTTGGCCACCCAATCCAAGTGTCTTCAAAAGTATGTGAGAGATTGTTCTGGGTTGCAAGAATTAAATTACGACCATTTGCGGGACCAGAGTCACAAGCAAGGATTACATCTTTGATGGTTTTTGTAAACACTTCCAAGGTAAGATCGAAGCAGGTATTAGGCAAAGCAGGGCCAGCATTTTCCTTAGCTCGTAAATTGCGTGTAGTTCTTTTTCATAATTGCTTCTGAAGGGAGCTTCGCCACGGCATCACTTACTCCCATTGAAGCACATGATACAAAAGAATGTGGTGTATCTCAACTATTAATTGCATGCGATTTCACATTCTCTTGGATTTTAGCAGCATGAGGTTTAGCACCGTCTCCTGCATAGTTGTGATCTCCACTTCGTTTTTGGATATCATCGATAGTGATAGCAAGTATTTTCTGACAAATGATTTAGAGCTGGATCTAATTTATACTTTGTGATAGGAATTTACGATAAAACTTGAACGCGAGAACAGCAGTTGTTTAACTTATAACAACCGTTAACGGGAAACCCAAATAGCTAATATTACTTTTTACGGTGTACCTGGTAGTTGATGGCCTCATGCACCGAAATCCTGTTGTAGGTAGCATTGTGAAGTATTCAGACATTAAAAATATTGTTAAAATGGAAAAGTGGGGGAGTTTTCATGTCATCTGCCATATCTAATGATCCGTTTAACAAAGTCAGTCTGGGGGAGGGGGCGGGGGATGTTAAACCACCTCACTGAATGCTACCTTAGGACAGGAAGAACCTTAGGCCTACTCTCCTAAGTCATGGCCGCCTTCATTATGTGAATTGTATCAATATTTTTCGGTCGTTTTACCTACATTATTTGTTGTTTCAATGGGAAAATCAGAACTAGCTTTAAAAGGTTTATGAGGTAAGAGAAAAACGTTACCGAAGTTATACATGGTTGGATAGTTTTCTCTTCTCTTACAAACAACTTCCTCTTCCCAAACACCCCCTTACCGACCCTGCTCTTCCATTTTCTACGTCAGTCTCTAGAGTCAACGCAATTGTATGATGATATTACTTTTTGTAATTTCCCTCTTGTTACCGTCTCATATAATCTTGAAAAATCATGTATAAAACCATGAATTGCATTGTAGGTTGGTATTATTTTTTTTCTTTTATCAGGTAATTTTATTTCTTCAAATATGCAAGTGAAATATGTTAACCGGTAAGGAAACTTCCCCACCAATTAGGCTTGCCTTTGCCAACAGCGAATTCATTCATATTTTCAACACTACCACGTAAACAAAGCGGCGTTGCCATTTAGGGTGCCTAGTAAACGCAGGGGGCAAACGAAATATTTTCCGCCATGGACACACACTCTCTCTCTCTCTCTCTCTCTCATCTTCTCCTCTCTTCTCCTCTCTCTCTCTCTCTAGATGTAGAATCATAAATAACAGTCTGTAATTATACCGATCGGTAGCTCGAATTTTGACACCGGGCCTCCTCTTGAATTAAAGACACGGTTATTAGGTTTGAAAGCCACATTTTGTCCATTTAGTGGAATGTGCCAAGGTAGGCTACCGTGGCTCAGAAAAACATAACCAGCTCCTTCGTGTGTTTACTTCTGAAGAACGCTTACACTGCAATACAGTTACGGGGCAATCTGCCTATCTGAAAGAAAACTATTTACAAAGCAGACTGCCATACACATAATACACAACTTTTTAGTTAGGATGCAATCAATTTTAACACTCCTCAGACTTAAAACACAGTTAATCAATAGTGTGCATGAGCAAAACCAACAAATCATCTAATTTTTACACATTTCCAACATTTGTCTTTAACTATTTAAGTTTTTCTTGGCCTAAACCCTTAGTGAATATATCGGCAATCATATCATTTGTTGGGCAATATTGCAACTGAATTACATTTTTTCGCATTGATCTCGTACATAACGAAATTTAATATCAATATGTTTTGCAATACCATGAATCTTAAGATTCCTTGACATAACAAGGGTAGACTTGACTGTCTTCTAAAATCAACGTTGGGCCTTTACATTCAAATTTCAAGTCTCTTAGCTTCTGCAACCAAACAGTTTCTCCTGTTGCGACAGCTAACTCTTATGTACTCTGATTCAGCAGTTGATCAAGCTCCACACTTGTTTTTTACTACAACTCACAAACCACCACTAAGGTGAAAACAATAACCAGAAGTTGACTTACGATCATTGATGTCACCTGCCCAATCAGCATCTGAATAGCCAGTGATCTCTGAAATACCATTAATAAAATTCCAAAATGTGTGTACCCTTTATAGATATCATTATACGCTTCACTGCTTTCCAATGCTGAATGGTAGGTTTAGCACAATACTTATCAACACTACTCACTGCAAATGCGATGACAGACCTTGTTTTTAGACAAATACGATAAACTCCCAACGGCTGACTTGATACATGTTCTGGTCAAATGCTATGCATTGATCAGATGCTTTACATAACTTCAGACTTGGACCAACTGGAGTTTCTATAAGCTTTGAATCCTCGCTACATTTTCAGTATAAGATGGTTGACCAATCCACACTCGACCTTTGGAAGAATCTTGTGCAACTTTGACACCTAAAAAATAATCAAGCTCACCGAGGTTTCTCTCTCTCTCTCTCTCTCTCTCTCTCTCTCTCTCTCTCTCTCTCTCTCTGTGTGTGTGTGTATAGATTCCTTTTTGAACAGCAAAGACAATCACAATACGAATAGATTAAATCTTACAAAAGGTTTCATCATAATCCACACGAAACTTTTGAAAAAAAAAACTTACATGTTCCTTTTGAAAAACCATCTGCTGTTCAGGGTTTTTCTACCCTCAATTTCAAGTAAATCATAAACTTCATTATCATGAATAGAATTAATTTTCTCATTGCATTATTCCAATACTCTCTCATAGCCCATCAATGCTTCAGTGAATGATGCTAGTTCATTTGTCTCATGAGCAACTGAAACCCACTCACCATAGTACATCTTTGGTGGTCGCTTCACTAGGAATATGAGCATACAAACACACCCAAAAACTAAAATGCTTAACATTTGGCTTAATTCCAGTAAATGAAGTGCTCTAGCAACTTTTGTATTTCAGATAATAAGCAGTTGATATTAACATCAAATTTCAAACCACCTACCAAACCTTCTTTCACTAACAGCCTTAAGTTATCATCAGTACCTCAATGGCCATACTTTCTATGCCATATTTTCATTAGGCCTAACTCTAGTACAGACGACATACTCGTATGATATATTACACATCCCCGCAAAACGGAGTGACATGTACACGTTTTGTAGAGCTTTACACAAACTAAGTAAATTAAAGACAACTTTGGTACGTACATCATTCAATGTACAGTTCTTCACTTTACCATGAGGCAACAAGATTTTTATGGCTACTTTGCCCAAGAACGCCACAAGCCCTCAATAATGAATTAACCATCTAACTATCTTTATTACACGTTATAGAACAGGATGGTTTTTCTGGAATAGTTCCACGCATTTTGACCGAATTTGATGTCTGATTTTCGTCGGAAATACAAAGTTTTGGGGTAAGGGTATCGACACCCTACACCCTAACTCCACTACTGTTGATTTCCGAACAAAATCGTCGTCAGATTCCTATAAATACGTGAGAATATGTCAGAAAAAAACAATCTTTTCCAATTAGGAATATTGCAAATTATAAAATTCTACCGACATTTGAAACATTTCAAATAAGAATCGAAAATATTCGATTAAAAAAATCGATTTTGGAGCCGTTTCATAGGCGAAAACCACCTATTGCTACTACCTGTTACGATGCCTAATCCTACGGCGCATGCGCATGTTACAGGGAGCTTCCTCTCTCTCTCTCTCTCTCTCTCTCTCTCTCTCTCTCTCTCTCTCTCTCTCTCTCTCTAGACCCACCTAATTGAGAGGAATGGTAAAAAGTGGGGAGGGGGGTGTGGATTCATACATTGAGTTACAAATACCTTTTCCTCATTTGTTTATCATGTTATATTATTTCAACTTTATATTTCTGTTCCGTTTATCATAGTATTTGTTTAATATGTGCATTGTCGTGTTCTCACTTCTTAATTTTGCTCTATCTCTCGCAATGTTGCCTTGTAATTGTCTTGGGGGTTGAGACCAGAAGGGGGTTTGCAGGACGATTCGAAGGACGATTCGATAAGTTTTTGTCAGTGACGTCAAATCAGAGGTTGCTTAGGGTTTTTTCATCCATGAATTATACAAGATTTGTACACAAGTCACTCCGCTTTCCATTATTCACGACTGGCTCATTTCGTTTCATCTTTTAGAATGCATTTCTCACCCATAATTTCTGTTAAAATTGGACATTATTATTAGTAGAAACCGCTCGGACAATTGGAAACATACAATCATCCACCGGTGTCAAAAACTTCCAGTGCCACAGAGAACTCTCAAACTAACATTAATTTCCTCCCAACTTTCTGATCTCTGATTAGCTCCCCAAAATTAATTAAGTGTGCATACCCCATTGATTGATCAGCAACGCAAGCAGGGTTACGTCTCGCAATGAACTAGCAGTGAACAGAAACTATGTACAGTTGCGTACGAATGAGTTTCCATAACTGATGATTATGGTGGTGGTTATTATTTTTATTATTTTTATCAATTTAATTATTATTTAATGTTTATTAATTATTATTATTTTTTATTTATTGACCAATGGTCACAGGACTTCATATTTAGTATCCATAAGACGCTTCCTGTTTTATTTCTGTTTTCAATTTTAATTTGGCTCTGTGGCAGAAGTAAATTTCGTGATTTTTTCATATATATATATTACTTTCCCTTTATCGTTAATATCATCATCAGTTTCAGTATTTTATAATTCTATTGTTGCTAATTATGAGTCTTCTTGTTAATGACTGCTCATTCTGGATGCTTTTAATACACCTACATTATAGATTTTTATCGCCACCGCTCGGCTCTCTCTCTCTCTCTCTCTCTCTCTCGTTCCAGAGACCCTTTATTGCTCACACCGTTGGACTGTTCCTGGTGCACTCCAGGCATTACTTGAACCCTAGTATTTGTGGTGTCCCTTCGGCCCCCCTTAACTGCAACCCCTCTCATTCGTTTTGCTGTAATTACGTTCATATTTTATTTTGTTCACACTGATTTTAATTTTCCTCAACCCTTCCCAACAATTGTTCCATCACAGCCTTCTGATTGTCAAGTTCCGTGTCAGCGCTGAATAACCCCGTAGGTCTCTCTCTCTCTCTCTCTCTCTCTCTCTCTCTCTCTCTCTCTCTCTCTCTCCAGATAGGTGTCTCTCTCTGTCTCCCAGGTAGGTGAGCGCATGATGTCTCCCCGGATGGACTTAAGTCTTTTAGACGTCCTGATCTCTCTCTCTCTCTCTCTCCTCTCTCTCTCTCTCTCTCTCTCGTTCGTTCGTTCGTTCGTTCGTTCGTTCGTTCATGCTGTGAGAATTTCGCTTGCTCCGTCCTTTTTCCACATTGTATTCTAATCTCATTATTTTGACAAGTTTAAAAAAAATTCTTCTCGACCTAGCATAGTTTTATTCTTGATCTTTGTATTTACCTGGTGACACTCCAAATGTAGCCAACTTCAGTATTTTCCTGCGAATAGCAGGCGGGTTTTTATCGAACCTGGTCTGTTTTTAATTCTGAAAGGTATATGGAAGGTAGATTGATTTCTAAATTTTTCTTGTTTTCAACTTATAAACGTGAACGTCTCTAAAGATTTTGTTAATAAAAATTAACGCACAGAGACCATAGTTTCGTATTGTAGGTCCAGGATCCATACAGTCTGTATGGATCCTGTGTAGGTCTAGCCACGAGTCATGAACTCGCTCAAGACGTTCGTACAGTGTTCCCCTTGGCGTCCCCCTTGGACGGCAATGCTGTCAGTGCACCTCATGGTTGGGTGCAGTGTTACTTCGGCCCTTTAACCTTTTTACTTGACCTCCAGTGTGCTTCCTTCCTTTCTTCAGTATTTGTTGCGTCCCTTCGGCCCTGTTTAGCTGCAACCCCTTACATTCCTGCTAATGTACCTCCGGTTATATTTTCTAGTTCAAACTGCTTTTCATTGTCCTCTGCCCTTCCCCCCAACACTCTCTCTCTCTCTCTCTCTCTCTCTCTCTCTCTCTCTCTCTCTCTCTCGGTACCGCGAGTATTGTAAAGTAATATTATTTATTATCATCATTCATTATCATCATCGTAATTAACATTATTATTATCGTAATTATCATTATCATCATCATTATTATCATTATCATCATTATTATCATTATCATCCTTATTACCATTATCGTCATTATCATCATCATCATCATTATTATTAATATTATTATTAATTTGCTCTATCACAGTCCTCCAATTCGACTGGGTGGGATTTATAGTGTGGGGTTCCGGGTTGCATCCTGCCTCCTTAGGAGTCCATCACTTTTCTTACTATGTGTGCCGTTTCTAGGATCACACACTTCTGCATGAGTCCTGGAGCTACTTCAGCCTCTAGTTTTTCTAGATTCCTTTTCAGGGATCTTGGGATCGTGCCTAGTGCTCCTATGATTATGGGTACGATTTCCACTGGCATATCCCATATCCTTCTTATTTCTATTTTCAGATCTTGATACTTATCCATTTTTCCCTCTCTTTCTCTTCAACTCTGGTGTCCCATGGTATTGCGACATCAATTAGTGATACTTTGTTCTTGACTTTGTCAATCAACGTCACGTCTGGTCTGTTTGCACGTATCACCCTATCCGTTCTGATACCATAGTCCCAGAGGATCTTTGCCTAATCGTTTTCTATCACTCCCTCAGGTTGGTGCTCGTACCACTTATTACTTGCACAGGCTCCAGTGGAGGGCTTTTGCCACTGAATCATGCCTCTTTTTGTACTGGTTCTGTGCAAGTGCCGGGCATTCACTTGCTATGTGGTTTATGGTTTCATTTTTCGTATTGCACTTCGTACATATGGGAGAGATGTTATTTCCGTCTATCGTTCTTTGAACATATCTGGTTCTTAGAGCCTGATCTTGTGCCGCTGTTATCATTCCTTCAGTTTCCTTCTTTAGCTCACCCCTCTGTAACCATTGCCATGTGTCATCGCTGGCTAGTTCTTTAGTCTGTCTCGTGTATTGTCCGTGCATTGGGTTGTTGTGCCAGTCCTCTGTTCTGTCTGTCTTTCTCCTGTCTCTGTATATTTCTGGATCTTCGTCTACTTTTATTAGTCCTTCTTCCCATGCACTCTTTAGCCACTCGTCTTCACTGGTTTTCAGATATTGCCCCAGTGCTCTATTTTCGATGTTGACGCAGTCCTCTCCCTCCTTCCTTTCGTGTTATGTATAGTCTGTCCGTATTTGCTCTTGGGTGTAGTGCTTTGTTTATTGTCATATGTTTCCTGGTTTTCTGATCTATGCTGCGGATTTCTGTCTTCGTCCATTCCACTATTCCTGCGCTGTATCTGATTACTGGCACTGCCCATGTGTTTATGGCTTTTATCATATTTCCGCCATTGAGTTTTGACTTGAGTATCGCCTTGAGTCAATGCATATATTCTTTCCTGATCGTGTCCTTCATCTCTTGGTATTTTAATTCCCCTCCTTCCATTATTCCCAGTTATTTGTATCCTGTCTAATCTATGTGTTTGATGTTGCTCCCATCTGGTAGCTTTATCCCTTCAGTCCTTGTTACTTTGCCTTTTTGTATGTTGACTAATGCGCATTTTTCAATTCCAAACTCCATCCTGATGTCCCCAGATACAATCCTTACAGTCTGGATTAGGGTATCTATTTCCTTGATGCTCTTACCATACAGCTTGATGTCGTCCATTATTATTATTATTGTTGTTGTTGTTGTTGTTGTTGTTGGGACTCGCCAGTACCAAGAGGTAAATCACAAAGAATTAGGAAGAATATTTATACGTATCTGTATGGTATGATGGAGAGGGTCTGCTGTTTATTTTTTTAAACAAAATTTATATATTCAAAAGCTGTTATGTTTTTTTTTTTTTTATAAACTAAAAATATATATACATTCAAAAGCTGTTGTGTCTCAGGTTCATACTGAGAGAAATGCTCCTGCACCTTCCTTTTTTCACGTTTTATCTTAATCATACTGACAAGAAAATTTTATAGAGAAAGATCTCTTCTCGAACTTGTAGCTCAATTGATGTTAGTTGCTCAATTAATATTAGTGAAGTTATAGTTGTGATATTGATATTAGTGAAGTTATAGTTGTGATATTGAAGTTAGTTACTTTTTATTATAACGTTATAGTTACCGGGGGCAGATTGCTGACACTTTTGATTCATATTTATATATAAAATGTATGCATGTATGTGTATATATATGTTTGATGGAGATGTCATTTTATTTTCAAATATTCTTGTTTCATCTTGAAGGTGATGCAGCCCCTGCTTGGAGACCCACCCTCCATTTATTCAAGACCTACAGAAAGGAGCAGGAGTGACTGCATTATGAACTACGAAGGCGAAGTTGCCCAAGCAATATAAGTATCCTTTTTGTCATTTCTTTACTGGTTTTCAATAATTTTTCTGAATCTTTCTGCTCTTGTTTGCAACTCTAGTAATCACAGTCCTTTTTGTTTATTGTTTTGAACTTGATGTGTTATTTTTGGTCTCTCAAAATATTTTGTGCTACATTTAAAGTCATATAATTATAGGTTATGGAGTCCTTTAGCAATTTTTTGACAGTGGATTCATTTACATATTGAGAAGTCTTTTATTAATTTGCTCTGAGATCGATAGGTAGGAATTCAGGGTCTTCTCATTTCCAGTCTTTTTGTAGGTATGATAAATAGAGCTATTGCAAATCGTGATTTAGACCTTATTAGATATTCAAATTTAATTCATGGCAAATCATGCCTATTTCAAATCTGGTCCCTCATCAGGGTCATACCTGGTGAAATATGCCGAAACCTATAAAATGCAAGTTTGAGACGTTAAATAATAAACTGTTTTCCATGGATCAGAAATGGTCATACTAAGTATTAGTGGAGTCTCTCTTGAGATTTTCGTAATCTTTGGAACTCTTTTGGTACACGAAGAGTATGAGCATTACAAAATGGGCAGACATACTGTCATGAAAAATGTGAAAGAAATAGTATGTAACTTGAGGAAGAAATGGCTGAAACTTGACTCGTTTGTAAATGATTAGGATGTTCTGAGGGTTTGTAAAACAGGACTGTAGATTTTTAGGCAATAGAGTAAGAGAACAAAGTGAAATAATGTTTTGTGTTAGATATTTAGATTTAAATCATATAGAGTTTGAGACATTAAATAATACTCTTTTCCATGGATCAGAAATTAGTCATACTAAGTATTATTGGAGGCATTGAAATTTTCATAATCTTTAGAACTTTTGGTATTGAGTGTATGAGTATTGTCATCTTGTCATGTAATTAGATTTTATTAATATTATTAGTTAAATATTGAATGTTAAATGATAAAACATTTTGTTCCAGCGCGGTAGGGGCATCTGAGGCCTCCGTAGGCTCCCGTCGCCTCATACGAAGATCCGAAGTCTCCGAAGTCTCGGGAAACTTGGCAACTATGCTGCTGAAGTCTTGGGCGGCTTCGAACAAGCCATGGACTGGACCTGGCGGGTTAGAGCAAATACTACTACGGAAATTTTCTGGTCGGGATTTGACAAATCCTGGTAATCTCCTAGAAAAGTAGTTTGAGATAAGTAGTATTGCTAGGAAAAATACAAATTACTAAGAGTTTGGTATATTAGTCTGTTAGCTTTGTAGGGTGTGTGAGTGACTTTTCTCTTCAGCCCCCTCCACTCTGGGTGGCTTAGTTTTTTATTTTTTTTTTCTCTCCAAATGAATTTTCTTATGGGTAATTTTTTTATTCGGTTCAGCAGCTGTACTTTTCTATGTTAACGTAATGTTAAGTTGTTTTATTCCTTGATTCCTCCTCTTGTTGCAGACTACCTTACTATGGTGTTAACAGGTCGGGCCTGACATTGGATGCTCTGGACCACGTGACATTTCTTCAGTCTGTGTGTAAGACTACTCAGCCCCCCCTCCACCCTGGGTGGCCGAGGGATACTGTACTGCTATGTGGGAGTTTCAGACAGTTGTTCTCTGGACCTTCATCTTTGCATTACTAAAAAACTTTTTGCCTTGTCTTCGGTTAAGTATAATGGGTTTTCATATTGTTAATTAAAGCTCAGAAACGAATTCCGGGACCTTCCAGTTGAGTCAGGTGAGGTGCATGATTTAACAGTCAAAGTTTAAGATAATGAACAATATTCTTTACAGGTTGGTAATAGTATACATGAAATTCGAAAACAAATATTTACATGAAATTCTAAAACTAATATTATTTTAAGGAGAAAATGGCAGAGTTGGGTATTAAACATGTGACTTCATCTCCTTATCCTGAAAGTCAGGGTGCTCTGAAGAGGTGGGAGGAAACCTTTGCAACTTTGCCATATCAATTTCTTAAAGGAATATAAGGAAAGGGGTTAGAGTATTCCTGTGGCAATAGTTGGGAAGGATTAGTAATAACCTTTATTCTTTTCCAGAGGAAGAATTTAAATGAGGGTAAATATGGTATTGATGATGGTATTGATGATGGTAACTGGACATCAGGTATTAAGATTTCTTTGGAAAATTGATGGTTCAGTTTCTCATGAGAGTTATGAGAAACGTAGGTATGAAGTGAAGAAGTTAGTGTTCGAATACGAAAAATTGTTTTTGGATGTACCAGGTTGAACATCTGTCTTAGAGCATAACGTTGATGTTGGGAATACCACGCCACTGAAACAATCTCCATGGAAAAATATGAAAGAAATCACCCGAGGTCAATAACCTTTATTCTTTCTTGCAGAGAAAACTCAAATGAGGGTCAATATGGTTGGTATTGATAGTAATTGGCCATCAGGTAATCAGATAAGAAACGTTGGTATCTTGAGAAGTTTGTGTTCGAATATAAAGAATCGTTTTCGGGATTACCAGATTGAACGAACATCTGTCTAAGAACATGAAGTAGATGTTATTGCCACGCCAGTGAAACATCCATATAGATTAAATCCTTTTAAGAGTGGTTGCTGCAATGGAGGTGAAATATGTACGTATATGGTTAAACATGGTTTGATCAAGAACACGGTGTACGATTTAGAAGGGTGTGGTTTATATTGATGACTATTTATAGTGATGATTGGGACACTCATTTTAAGTGTATCAAGGCCTTATTTTGAGGTAATGAGGGAAAGTGAATTGGCAAAAGCGAAGGTTGAGTAGGGATTCTTGCAGAGGGCTGAACGGATATTAAGGTATAATCAGTATCGTTCTAGTTACGATGTGCTAGAATTAACTTATGAATTGTCATTCTAGTTACGTGTGTGCAAGAATTATAAACTTATGAATGGTCTAATATCAAGTTGAGGGTATAGGTGAATGTAACAGATGATAATCGTTCGAATTTTGTGGCAATGTTAGTTTTAGTGAAGGTGGGTGATGTGTTATAATGCGGTTTGGAGTAAGCGTTATCAGGTAGAGATGGTATTGTAATGTTTTGTGGTACAATGCATTCAGTGTTTGTATTGTAACGTTTATGGTACCATTGGTGTAGTATAAAGGTATAGGGTTGTTATTTGGTGGTGGATGGTACAACACGGTTATTAAATTCGTTATTAGGGTACTAATTCAAGACTACTTTGTTGAATGATTGCTACTAATCTGGGCATTCTGTTTTCAGGTGTATTTTGAAATTTCGCACAGGAAACCTGTGTTTTCTCTGTGTTGTCCAATGTTATGTGTATTCGGTAGGACACTTATATAGCACAAGCCTATTGTTCGCCGAATGTTTTTATAATAAGCAATGTGAAACAAGATGTGACAGTGTAAAGTGTGTGTGAAAATATTTATGTACTGGTATGTGGAATCCAGATTAGAGCAGAGTAGCTCTTAAATATGCACTTACGCGAGAGCTTTTGAAGCTCTTGTGTTGAAAATGTATTTGGTGTTGGTTATATTGAGGTTTTCTGTGTTGTAGATTCCCCATTGTATACTAATTTTTTTTTTTATTTCGGTGCCTTGCTTGTAATCTGCACCCTTGTTCCTGACCTCCCCCCCCCCCTCTTTATATATATATAATTTATAAGCATTATTCTTGGTTAGACAGTTTTTCTCTTGCAGATTTGTATGGAATCTTTTGTGTTTTAGTGTGTTGAATTCTATTTAGTTGGGTGATTGATTTTTCCCTTGTGTTCAGTCAAGTATAAGTGGATTTACAGATTCAGATAACATTTCTGTCTAGAAAGCCTTGTTTTCAGTAAAGTATAATTGGTTTAAAATATATTCATATTTTTTTTGTATATTTATAGGTTCAGGTGTTATATCTATGTGAGGACATCTACAAGTATGTGTGAGGACATCTTCAAGTAAGGGTGACATGTTTCTCGGGTATAGTGCAAATGTTGTAATCGGTTGAATCACCTTTAAATATGTACTGTTATAATATTTTTGGTAATAGAAAAAATTCACTCAACTTCTTGAACATTGCCAACATATTAGATAAGGGCTTAGGCTAAATGTAGAATATTTGTATTTTCATTGTAGCTTGCATAGAACCATATCGAGTAAGTTTACTTGAAATTTTTTTTTCAGAATCTGACAGCTCCTACCTTGAGCTGGTGTTCTGCTTGTAAGTATAGACTGTATTATATAAAAAAAACTATCTGGTGTTCTTTTTCAACCCATCCCCATTTGGGTATTTATATGTGTGTATATATATATATAAAATTAGTGAAAGTGTTTGTTACAGCACATTCCTTCAACTTTACCTAAGGTTTCTCTGCCTTGATTTCAGAATCTGGTATGTAGCACCTGTGGGACACCAGCGGATAAACGGGAAGGTCGTCCCAGACAATAGAATAATCAGAGCCAGTTGGCAAAGTAAGTTTCTGAAGACATCTCAAGTATAAAGGTTGATTGCTTGGTGAAAGTCGAGTCACAGATTACCTGAAGGAACAGCTACAGGAACTGACTGACTGACTGCCTGGTAGTGCATTCCTTAGAAACTGAATTAAGAGTAGTAGTCCTTCATGCAAGACTCCAAAATTCAGCAACCCCCCGCCCCCCCACTTTTTTGTTTTTTTATAAACATTATTCTTTCTGATTGGACAGTTTTCCTTTGGCAGATTTTGTATGGAATCTTTTGTTTTAGTGTGTTGAATTCTGTTGTTTAGTTGGGTGATTGATTTTTGCCTAGTGTTCAGTAAAGTATATTTTGTGGATTTAGAGATTCAGGTATCATTACTGTCTTGAAAGCCTTGTGTTCAGTAAAGTATAATTGTTTTTCAAAATTTTTTGTGTGTATATTTATGGGTTCAGGTTTCATTTCTGTGTGAGGACATCTTTAATTAAGGGTGACATGTTTCTCAGGTATAGTCCAAATGTAATTAGTTTAAATCTCCTTTTAACTATGTACTGTAATAATATTTTTGGTAATAGAAAAAATTCACTCAACTTCTTAAACATTGCCAACATATTAGGTAAGGGCTTAGGCTAAACGTAGAATATTTTTATTTTCATTTTAGCTTGCAAAAAACCACATCGAGTAAGTTTACGCAAAACTTTTTTTTCAGAATCTGACAGCTCCTACCTTGAGCTGGTATTCTGCTTGTAAGTATAAACTGTATTATAAAAAAAAACTTCGTTTTCAACCCATCCCCATTTGGTATTTATATAGGTTTATATATATATATATATATATATATATATATATATATATATATATATATATATATATATATATATATATATATATATATATATAATATAAAATTAGTGAAAATATTTGTTACAGCACACTTCTTGAATTTCAGCTAATGTTTCTCTGCTTTGATTTTAGAATTCTCTGCCTTGATTTCAGAATCTGGTATGTAGCACCTGTGGGAGACCAGCGTATAAACGGGAAGGTCATCCCAGGCAATAGAATAATCAGAGCCAGGTGGCAACGTGAGTTTCTGAAGACATCTCAAGTTTAAGGTTGATTGCTTGGTGAAAGTCGAGTCACAGACTACCTGAAGGAACAGCTACAGGAACTGAATTAGAATAGTAGTAGTCCATCTTGCAAGACTCCAAAATTCAGCAGACCCCCCTCCCCCCTTTAATAATTCACTTTCTTGGTGCCATAAATGTTGGAAAAAAGTATGCTTACCTTTCATTCCTGCTTGCCTCCTGGTCAGAATTACCTGGAGATATTTCTAAATTGACGTTGTCTAACTCCACCCCCTTGAAGTTGTGTTGCAGAATTTGCCAATTGTTCAACTTTAGGGTAGAGGTTCACTATCTAACCTTTTATCACTTCAGTTTGGTCTTTTCAATATTTTAAAGCCTTACTCTATGATAATACTAATGGCTAACCTGCATATTTCAAAATGTCGGCCATTTCTCTCTTGGTAGCTTGTTTTCTTAATATTGTAACTTTTCTTACTAATTTTCACCCTTTCCACTTTATTTATTATTTCCAGACCTCTTGAGTCCTGTTTAGATATAACTTAAATTTTTTTTTTTTTTATTTATTTTTTTTTTTTTTTTTTAACTCAAAACTAAATAAACAGACACCATTCACGAAACTCCATATGAGACTGCACAAAGTATACAAAAACTTCACTAAGTAATTACGCTTTATCAGTTTAGTTGGGAAATGTCCTCACTGCCGGTTTACTGTACCTTTGGCATGAATTTCCCACATGGTATATTTCATTTTTACCATTTTCGTAACGAATTAGTTTTTCTGTTGGTCTTTATCTTCCTTTTTGAGGACATACGGTTTGTCCCTTCTTATCAAACGACGTAGCTGCACTGGAGTCTTATCACATCACCCGTCTGTGTGTGTATTGATTTTCAGACCTTGCATAACTCAAATTAACGTGATTTATTGATTTTCCTTTTTATGAGTCATTGAGTCGTCCTGGTTTTTTTAGATTTAATTAATTTTTTCTTATGCAGTTCAGCAGCTGTACTTTCTTCTGTTACCTTAACGTTCAGTTGTTATATTCCGTGTTTTCTCTTCTCGTTGCAAGCTTCCTAACTATGGTGTTAACAATAGTTTTTGTTTTGTTTTAGAATGATGGTGGAACTGATATTAGGTGAGAGTTCGGCTCTCTCTGATGAGGGTGTATAAGATGTGACGAGGAGAGCATCTTTTCAAAAATGTGAAGGGGGAAGATGTGACGAGGAGAGCATCTTTTCAAAGATGTGAAGGGGGAAGATATGACGAGGAGAGCATCTTTTCAAAGATATGAAGGGGGACTACAGAGACTTTTGGCTTAGGCTTCGTACCTCACTCACAGCCGTTACCTGATTCTCTCTCTCTCTCTCTCTCTCTCTCTCTCTCTCTCTCTCTCTCTCTCTCTCTCTCTCTCTCTCTCTCATATATATATATATTTGTATATATAATTAGTGCAATAGAATAATCAGAGCCAGTTGGCAAAGTAAGTTTTTGAGGACATCTCAAGTTTAAAGGTTGATTGCTTTGTAAAAGTCGAGCCACAGAATACCTGAAGGGAACGGCTACAGGAACTGACTGACTGACTGACTGACAGGGCATTCCTTAAAAACTGAATAAGAATAGTAGTAGTCTATTATGCAAGACCCCAAAATTCAGCAGACACCCTTCCCCTTTTAATAACTCAATTTCTTGGTGCCAAAAATGTTCGAAAAAGTATGCCTACCTTTCATTCCTGCTGGTTTCTTGGTCAGCATTTACCTGGAGACATTTCAAAATTGACCCTAACACCACCCCGTTGAAGTTGTTTGTTGCAGAATTTGCCAGCTGTGCAACTTTAAGTAGAGGTTCACTATCGAACCCTTTTATCACTTTTGTGTTTGCTGCTTTTCAATATTTAACAACCCCTTCTCTCGCATATTGGCCGTCGCGTGTGGTATTTGAGCTCTTATGTATTTTCTTGTATACTTGTTTCTTGTTTCTGTTATGGTTTTTTTTGCTATTACGTACATGACTAACATCATTTTCGTATGTATACGATGTACCACAGTATACGGGCTAGGAGAGTACCAGTACTATGGTACTATGTAGGTCAGACGAAAAAGAACAAAACCTTTTGCACTTAATAAATAAGAGTTTCGCTTTTATTAAATACAATACAACAGTCATTTGCTTTATTGACAGATAAATACATACATACAGTGAACTGTGCTGTCTTTATGTTGACGTCCGTCGTCTATAGAACTGATGTGAAAGGTGATTTGAAAACATCACTTTGGCGCCAATTTGCGTTGAATCGAAATTTTTGCTTTTTTAAACTTAATATTTCCAAGCTCGCGTTAAAAAAAAACACACACACACACACACACTCTCTCTCTCTCTCTCTCTCTCTCTCTCTCTCCTATTCTCTCGTCTCTCCCCTCTCTTCTCTCTCTCTACTACTACTACTACTACTACTACTACTACTACTACTACTACTACTACTACTACTACTACTACTACTACTGATTAAAACTAAAGTAGGTAATGTAGGGCATAAGGTTTTGGGAACGTCGTTCAATGCGAGACCATATTTTTGTGGTTTGATTGATGGCTTTCCTTAATGATATACTGTATCTATGCTTCTCATGTATTCTCAGGGTGTTGCTGTATTCATGGTTCTCATCCTCCATCCTTTGGTTATTACTCTTATAAAAGCATCAGCTTTTCCTTCCTACCCAGGATGTTGACGGAGTCGTCGTAGAGTCGGGGTGGACCGTAGAGGTTATATATACCTAGAGGTGCGATCTCCAATTGAATCTATATTGTAAGTAATCAGTGAGTGTTTAGCCAGTCTTTAGGGTTTTAATAAATGTTTTGTGAATGTTTGTGTAAGTAATCGGTGAATGTTTAGTTTGTCTTGTGAATGTTATTGTTTAGTTTAAGTATTCAGTGAGTGTTTGGAGTTCGAGTAAAAATGTTAGAGTAGCAATCAGTGAATGTTTAGTGAGCTAAGTGTTAAGTGAATTAATGTTTGATAAGTATGTTTAGTGAGTATTTAGAAATTAGTGAAAATTGTATTGCCAGTGTTAGTGTTTAATGTATGTATTGCCAGTGTTAGTGTTTAATGTATGTCTAGTGCATAAGCAATCAGCAAGTTATTAGGCTTTAGTGAATGATTAGTGAGTATTCGTTGAATATTTGGTAAATGTCTTATGATTAATCGTGTGTGGTTAGCGAATGTTTAGTGTGTGTATTTTTTGTATATTGAGTAATGAATGGATGTTCATTCACTGTTAATCGAGTGTTTAGGGTTTTAATGAACATTTGGCATTTAGTGAGTATTTAGCATTCAATGAGTTTTGGGTTTAGTGTGTAGTGATTACTTTGTGGATGTCTAGTACTAAGTGAATATTTAGTAATTGTTTGGTGTTTAATGAAGTTTAGGATAAAGTGAGTGTTTAGTAAATGTTTACTGGGTGTTTGAGGTATAGTGATTATGTAGTGAGTGCTTAGTGTTTTATGAGTGTATAGAGTGCCTAGTGTATAGTAATTGTCCAGTGAGTGTGATTTGTGTGGTAACTGTGGATGTTTATTGAGGGAAAGTGCATTGTGAATGTTAGTGATTAGTCAATGCACTTTACTGTTTAGTTAGTCCTATTATCCACCTGGATAATTTGAGAGCTCTCCTGTATAGCTGTTGGGAGATGTTTATACATGTAGAGAGGTAGGGATATTTGGTATTCATTGCCCCTCTGAATATCTTTTTGAATTAGTTTTTAAGGCGAGTACCATCATGATTATTTATTTAAGAGGGTTAAGGCATTCCTTACTTTATCTTATGCAAGTTTAGGACCACCACGGTTAGGTAGGAGGTTTAAGGCTTTTCTTACTTGATCATAGAGCAGAGTTTGGGTTTGGAGCAACTGTGGGAGAGGTTACAATATTTAATTTAGTGTTGCTTACCAAACCCCCCCCCCCCCCTCCCCGTAGGTCATCCAATGTGAAGGATTTTTTTTAGTCTCTCTCTCTCTCTCTCTCTCTCTCTCTCTCATATAATATGCCTATATTTGGGCTCATTTTGTAATTGCCTTTTCTCTTCACAGTTGAATGTAAAAAAAACCGTTGGAAGACCAAGGGCCTTGATATCAAGTCTGCCTAATGCGAGCAGGCCTAAATCCCCTTTCATTCAAAGGTAAGAAACAGCGCAGTTTATGGTATTTAAGCTCTTGAATATTTTCTTATATAGGTTTTTCGTGTTACTTGTTATGAAATTTTGCTATTACATGACTAACATCGCATGGTAATAATCGAACATCACTCTATTATCAAAAGTATTGCGCTTGTGTTGACAGTTTCCTACTTACGGGAAGGAGGAGAACTGCACGCACGCATTAAATGTAAGTTCGAAGTATATAATCAATTTTTTTTCTAGTAATTTTCTGCAATGGCTGCTGTGTTCATTTCTCATTTAAAATCATTTGTATATATGTGTATATACTATTTAAAAATACATGTATTTAATGAATTACACGAATCTCTCTCTCTCTCTCTCTCTCTCTCTCTCTCTCTCTCTCTCTCTCTCAGAGGTGTGCGAAGGGATGGCAGTGAACCCATGTTAATTAGATAGATTAGCGTGATATTGGGAATACGCCAATCTTTTAGGGTAACCCCATGACTCGGGAAGTGTGGATTTTTTTGTCTGTGTGTATTCTTGAATGCCTAATGGCTGATTTGTGTTCAGAATTAGCAAAACGGGCCAGCATTCCTTATAGTTATTCCCTGTACTTATGCGTTCTCTCTCTCTCTCTCTCTCTCTCTCTCTCTCTCTCTCTCTCTCTCTCTCTCTCTCAAAGTTGAGAACTTGAATTAGTTTTATTGTGTGTGTGAGAGAGATATATTAAATGGACGGAGTGCTCTCTGTCTCTGAGCACAATCGTTTCCGCTCTACAACACAACCCCGCCCCCGTTCCCCCTCAGACTTGAGACACCCCTGAACACACGTGCTCAGCCAAGAAAGTTGAAAGTTACCTAGAACTAATATTGTGACAGAATTCAAGATTCGAATGAATTTTTCTCATATTTAAACCATTCTTATCACTTTGTTGAACATCTAAATCGTGCATTTATTATAACCTACATCTCAAAAGGAGACAGACAGACGAAGTAGTTTTGCTTTCTGTTGCCATACTTGATATTTCAAACTTAGAATTTTTTTTTTGTTTTTTTTTTTTTTTTTCATTTCACACGGGGACCAACGGTGTCATAATAACTGTTCACTGGTCACCGTACACAGTAGCCCATTTCCTACACAAGTTAACGTATGATTATATAATTAACAAATATGCACTTCAAGAAAACCCTGACACAAAACGTACATGCATGTGCACATGCCCATTGCTGTTGACCTGATTTTATCTGTAATCGTCTGTGTTATTTCATGGTTTAGTTGTTATTGTTATTCAGAAGATGAAGAAACCCATTTATATAGAAACTTCCAAAGATTATCATCACTATTATAATTGTTAATATTATCCAAAGATTATCGTCATTATTATAATATTTGTTAAACCAAACAAACTTCTTTCAGTTTTCTTCTGAAGATTGAAAAAGAAACCCACAAAATCACTTTGTAACTTGTTTACTTCTAAGTAAATACTTGGAAGTAAACAAGTTACAAGTGATTTTGTGGGTTTCTTTTTCAATTATTGTTAATATTATTATTAGCTACAGCAAGGGAAGAGGTGTAAGGTTAAACTTTTAGGTTCTACTTGTGGACGAATGAGAATTTTATTTTGTTTTTGGGTTGGGGGGGGGGGGAGGTTGTTTGTTAAGGTGGCTATATTTCTACGAGATTAATAGTGTAATATTGTAATGTCAGGTATTTCCTTTCTTAAAACTAGAAACTGAGTGTTGGTTGTATGTTCATCCAGTAGATGGCGTTGGTTGTTCTGTTCGTTATTTTAGTGTCCTTGGTATTACTTATTGTTTACTTTTGATTTACTTTCCAAATGATAGCCACTACCTTACGAACCTTGCAACCTTTCACATGCCACTCTACCTTGCCTTGCCTTGCCTTGCTTGACATTATCTTGCCTAATGGTGTCTTGTCTGTTTGACATCTTGTCTTAACTTGTATAACCTGTTGGATGTACCATTTTACTTACCTGGTGCAAGATCTTGTCATCATGGATCTACCATCTTCAGCCATCTAGACAATTTCAAGAATGTACCCACATTCTATACCACTACGTACCATCTTCAGCCATCTAGATAATTTCAAGAGTGTACCCACATTCCAACCTAGTACCCACATTCCAACCTACGTGTCATCTATTACTATTAGAAGTTATTCTATTTATTGTTAGTTAATAATTTTTATCATTCTTTTTACTTGATACCAGTCTAGCCAAAGTGTTAGGTAACAAGCGCCTAATATATTTCCATCTATGCAAATAAAAGCTTGACAAATAATAATAAACTTCATTTCTACAGTACTTTGAGTCTGTTGGTCTACAGTGAGGACAGCGTCCTTAGAGTTAGGGTTTTAAAGCTTATTCCAACCGGAATTTAGTCTGCTATTACTTGGATTCCACTGGAATTTTAGGTACTATAACTAGATTGCAACCGGTAATTTTAGGTACTAACTGGATTGCAACTGGATTTTAGGTACTGATAAATTTTAGGTCTAACCATTCTCTCTCCTATCTCTCTCTCTCCTCTCCTCTCTCTACCTCTCACTCTCTCTCTCTCACTCTCTCTCTCTCTCTCTCTCTCTCTCTCTCTCACTCTCTCTCTCTCTCTCTCTCTCACTCACTCTCACTCTCACTCTCTCTCACTCTCTCTCACTCACTCTCTCTCATCTCTCTCTCACTCTCCTACACTCTCTCACTCATCTCTCTCACTACTCTCTCTCACTCACTCTCTCTCAACTCACTCTCTCTCTCACTCTACTCTCACTCTCACTCTCTCTCACTCTCACTCTCTCTCACTCTCTCACTCACTCTCTCTCACTCTCTCACTCACTCTCACTCTCACTCTCACTCTCTCTCACTCTCTCTCACTCTCTCTCTCTCTCTCTTATTCCGACCTTACCATACTCTGGTCAGATTAGTGTTTAATTTCGACTTTACCATAAAATATCAAAATAAGCCTATACATCTTTAGAAAGCTTTTTATCCCCTTGGACTAATCCATTATGGTTATGCCTATATATATGATTAGCAGTTTTTTACTTTGAAAAATGGCCCAGTAACCGGGATCAGTTGATGCAGTGTGCGATGCAATGTGGATGTTAGGTATAATTTAGTCGTCAGAGGTCGTGTTAATGGTAGATAGTTAACGTTATCGTTATGTGTGAGAGAGAGAGAATGAATGAATTATAAAAGTGAGGGAATTTTAACATTTGCCGATTATGTCACTTTGTAATTTTTAAAATATGTTTCCTTTTTAGGGTTGTAGAGCTCCGCCCTCACGACTACTGGAGGGAGGACTGCACGCACTCATTCAGTGTAAGTTTAAGTGATCCAATTATAATAATATTTTCCAATCATGTTTGCAATGTCTGCTGTGTTCATCACACAATCTCTTCGTCTTCCCTTCTTCCTTCTACCCCGCACTTCCCTTTCCATCGTATGTCTTCCAGCATGATGTTTTTCTCTTCGTAACAGGTGTCCAAACCATCGAAGCCTTCCCTCCTGTATTTTCTTATATATTTCAACTATCTTTGGCGACAAATAATCAGGGCGTAGTGGAAAGGTTCCACCAAACCCTGAAATCTATTCTTAAAAAAGTACTGCTATGAGCAAGGAGAGGATTTGGGATAAAGGGCTTCCCTTTGCTCTCTCTGCTATACGTAATCATCCAAATTGTTCCACGGGTATCTCTGTTCGAGTTGATTTTTGGATACTAAACTATGGTCCTCTAGAAATTTTCCTTGAATTGTTGAGATAAAGAATTGATTAAGAGTTTAATCATAAAGAATTGAATGTGGGCGAGTTCTTTGAGGACCTGAGAAGGAGATTATCGACAGCCTGGAAATTTGCCCCGGATCATTTAGAATTGTCTTGGGCCTCAATGAAGGGAAATTATGATAAGAAAAGTAAGGCATGTTCGTTTGAGCCAGATGAGGTTAGGTAGTGAGTACGTGCAAACGCGGACAATTTTCTGGAAATATTGGAAGGTACACCGGAAATTATCTGATGTTAAATATGGAGTGGAAGCTCTTGGGACCAAACGGAAAGTGCCGGATATTCCATATCTAGACAAGCAAAGTCCTTATCGATTAAATCCATTAAAGCGAGATATTGTCGAGGAGGAGATAAAGTTATGTTGGAGCATGATTTAATTAGACCTTCGGTAAGTCCTTGGAGTTCACCTTTGAACTTGGTAAGAAACCTGACGGCAGTTTCGCATGTGTATGGACTTCTGCAAGGTCAAGGTGAATATCTATATTAAGAATTATTTTCCCTTTGCCATGTATCGAGGACTGTCTTGATCGGATAGGGAACTGCTAAAAAAGGGGGTTATTGGCAGGTTCCCCTATCTAATTGAGCTCGTGAGATTTACGCTTTTGTTACGCACCCTTGGGCTTTACGAATGTAACGTAATGCCCTTTGGGATGAAGAACCCAGCGTTTGATGAACAGTAATCGCCTACTAATCTCTCTTCGTGACTACGATAAATATATTAAGCCAGGATGTCTGTGAGCATTCTGGAAATTGTGTGGTCCTGGGTGGGTTCCCTGATACAGTGGTTTCTGCTGGAAGTAAGTGCATTCTTCACAAGGTGACAGAATTGGCAGTGGTGGAAAAGCTCCCCATCCCTTCAGCTTACAGAATGAGTATAAAATAAACTCCGTAGCAATTATTACTCAGCTTACAGAGTGAGGATAAATTAAACTTTAGTAGTTTAGAGTATTGGTGGGTCTCCTTTAGTAGTTTAGAGGTAGAGAAGACCCGTATTTAGAGGTAGAGATTTACCCGGTCTGTAGGTGGTGGTGGTGGTAGTAGTGGAAGTAGTATTAGTTTTGTAAATCTGATAATTAATCCTGATTGTGACTTAGTTTTATTGAAGCTCTGAAAGCTGAATAGAATTAAGAAAAGAGGGTACGGATGATTTAATAAAACCAAGGTTCTGTGAATAGAGGTTTGATGTAGGGTTAGTCGTCCTAGTGATTGTGGTACCTACAAAATATCAGAATGATGATGTCCTTAGGTTAGCACATGAGGAATTACTAAAGCCCCTTTGCATACAAATCCTGCGATTGGAGATCCTTTTGCAGAGATTGTGTTGTGGTTGGGCCATTTCCCAGAATTAAATCTCATCTTTGTTCATAAGCAAATAAACCTTCGGTCTTGAAATTTGTCATTTTAACTATATTGGACAATCAGGTTTCCTGAACTTTTCGTATGAAGAAAATTATAGCAAAGGTGGTTTCCAGGTATGGGTTGCCTCGTATAATTCAAACAGATTGTGGCACGAATTTCACGAGCAAGATGTATTTCGGAGTAAATGTGCTGAAGTGGTCATTGCATCAGCACATTGCCAGTGTACCTTACCACACAGTGTCTGGCCTAGTGCTAGTGGAAAGGTCCCACCAAATCCTTAAATTTGAGTTTATTTTTGGACACAGTACGTGGTCCTCTTGAAATATTCCATGAATTGAATCATAAAAAATTGAATGAGGGCGAGTTTGTTAAGGACCTTGGGGAGATTATCAGCTGCCTGGAAATTTTCCCAGGATAATTTAGAATCGTCTCGGGCCTCGATGAAGGAAAATAATGATAAGAAAATTAAGGCACGTTCGTTTGAGCCAGGCGAGTTTCTTTAGGTAGAGAGTACAGACTGAAAATTTTCTGGCCTAGGTATTATAAGGGGCCTTGGAAGGTACCCCGTAAATTGTCTGATGTCAACTATGAAGTGGAAGCTCCTAGGATCAAACGAAAGTGCTGGATATTCTATATGAAAATACAGGCAAAGCCCTTATTGATTAAATCCAGTAAAGCGTAAATGTCGAGTGGGAAATTGATTAGACCTTCGGTGAAGTCCTTGTAGTTACTCGATACCGCAAGGTCAATGCTAATACTAATACTCCCTTTGCCACGTATCGAGGACTCTTAATCGGATAGAGCCTGATAAGTTTATAATTAAATTCGATCATTTGAAGCGGTTATTGCCAGGTTCCCCCTATCTTGATCGAGCTCGAGAGATATCTGCTTTGTGACGCCCTTTAGTCTTTACGAATGTAACGTAATGCCCTGTGGGATGATGAACATTTGGTAATTTGCCAAGGGACAAAAATTTCAATGGTATACTTAATGTGAGAGATACTTGTTACAAAACTCACAACAGTATTGATATCTTAACGGTTAAGTAATTTTTTTTTCTTCTCACCTCGCCCTTCTCATTTCTTCGTAGTGTTATGATTGAGTGGTAGATAAAAATCTGTTCTATTTTTAAAATATATATATCTTTGAGGGAGGAGGAAGGTGTCAAATTAACTTAATTTATTGATGTTCCTTTTTAGAAGTCCTTTTATCAGCCTTGTTTGTTCTTATTTTCAATTATTTATTTTTTAGTTGTTTTGTTCCGTGATCCCTCCTCCCGTTGCAAACTACCTAAGTATCGCGTTAACGATTTTTTTTCTCCTCCAATTGCGGTGGAACCAAGTGCTGTGAGTGGAGGCATTCCAAAGTGACTATTGGTCTCAAGCCCTTTGAAGGAATACCCGCCTGAAGATATGAGGAAGACCCTGACATGTTTTCCCGACAACTGTTGGTCTCAAGCCCTTGAACGATTACCCCCCTGAAGATTTGAGGGAGACCTGACACGTAGGAGTTTCATTTCGTATTTTCATCTGTTGAAGGAGTCATTCTACAACGTCAAATATAACTTTTTCCATCATCAAATTAAACGGGCAACGACCGCTGTTTTAAGGCATTTTCTTTTACCCTCTTGTCAAAAACAAACACTAAAGATATAAATCTCCTTGTTTCTTTTACCCTCTCAAAAACTAGAATTAAAAGTAAATGTCCTTAAACAATTTGAACGAGAAACAAAGTTTGTCTCCTTGATCATTTGGGGGGGAGGGGGCAATCTGGCTGGACTGCATACCGCAAAGGTCTGATCAGCATTTACAAGATCATGATAAAAGACTGAAAGCATTCCTCGGAAGTACTGAAATAACCCTTTTGTGAAGGATTTTTTTTTTTTTTATTATTATAACCCTTGTTCCTAGAGTCACCTGTCTTTAATAAAACGTACGCACGTAAGCCAGTGTCTGCAACTTCGGTCATGGCTTTAAAGGTAACTAAAGGGATTAGAAAAATTGAAAATCTACAAACTTGTTTCATTCTACATATTCAAGGGAGAACAATCTTATTCGTTCATATGTGACAGTTTCTACTTCATGGTATGAGTGGTCTCGAATTTGCATATTACTGCTGTGAAAGTTGCAAACCTTTCGTGAATAACTGCCGTGTACCTTTTCGTAGCAAGGATTATGCGTTATTTTCCGTTCAGTGCCTTCCTTGGCACCAGTGCCTCCGCTTTTGCCCAAAAACACGTCCATCCATCAATCCACATCCAACGACTACCAAATTTAAACTTACACTAAGACTGGGCTCAAACTCATAGTTAGGCGGTGCACTGTGGGCATTACTTGTACTGGAAATTTCTCTCTCTCTCTCTCTCTCTCTCTCTCTTTCGTTAGCTAGTTAAGACTCCGCTTTTAGAAACTTCTCTAAGAAGCTGAAGAGCAGTCATGCCATCTAAGGGGAGCTTGGCAAGGTTTTTATTTTTTTCCAGTGCTTAATGTTATGCAGAGGTTGTCATGGCTGAGAAACTGTCGTAAATATGAACGAATTCTCTTGTTCTCACAAGAAATAAAACAAGTTAGAAACATATATGGTTACGAACTTTAACTTTATTTCCCATGGAAACTGTAAAAATGAAATAGTGGCTATAACACTTCAGTGTCTGCAAAGTCATATTACATTGAAACCCCCCCCCACCCCCCCCCCACCAAAAAAAAAAAAAAAAAAAAAAAAATGCTATAACGCTGTAGTGCAGTCATAATGATGAACTTAACCTGTTCCTGTACACGAAATGGACTAAGATATATTCAAATGAATGACTGGACGTCTCTGGTCGATCACAATTATAATGGGTGATAATTCTTTTGTTAATTTTACTATTGATGTGACAGCATTATAATTTACCAGCCGCTGACTGTTGCTAAATAGTCTAATATATATATTATATATATATATATATATATATATATAATAGTGTGTTTATTGGGTGTATATACACACGATATTAGTCTATAATTAAAAATACTATGCTACCAGCTTCGGATCTGGGATGCCAATATTAATAACTTTCATGATAGCAATAATTTTTTCAAAATACTTGGTGCTGGTCATAGAATAACGTAGTTCTTTTATGACCATTTTGTCATATTTTAAGTATATTTTGTTGTCTTAGGCAAAGAACTTTGCATGTATCATTGAAAAGTGCATATTATATTTGAGGCTTCTTTAGAATTTGTGTTTACGATAAACAAGAGAAGATATACGTAGCTCTATTCTGGTATAACAGGCTGTAAAGTAAATTAAGTAATATATATATATACATATATATATATAATATATATATAGATAAATAAATATATATATATATATATATATATATATAAATATATATATATAAATATATATATATATAAATATAATATACATATATATATATATATATATATATATATATATAATCATAATGGAATAATGAACTAGACAATATATATATATAGATATATATAATATATATATATATATATATATATATATGTATATATATATATTACTTAATTTTCTTTACAGCCTGTTATACCAGAATAGAGCTACGTATATCTTCTCTTGTTTATCGTAAACACAATTCTAAAGAAGCCTCAATATAATATGCACTTTTCAATGATACATGCAAAGTTCTTTGCCTAAGACAACAAAATATACTTAAATATGACAAATAGTCATAAAAGAACTACTTTATTCTATGACCAGCACCAGTATTTTGAAAAAATTATTGCTATCATGAAAGTTATTAATATTTGGCATCCCGATCCGAAGCTGGTAGCAGTAGTTTTTAATTTATAAGACTAATATCGTGTGTATATACACCAATAAACACACTATAGCCTTGCTATAAGGTTGAATGAGTGATTCTCGGGGATTCCAAACTTTCCACGTAATGCTGGTGCAATGGCATTGAAAAGTAATGATACTTCGTTTAGATGTGTGTGGTTACTGATCTCTCTCTCTCTCTCTCCTTATCGAAAATCATAGTGGCGTGCTGGTTATACGTGTTGAGTCTAGATGTGTAATAAAAGTGGAACTGTCTAAACTACGCGCACATCCGAGTAAGCAGAACGTGCGACGTACGCTCCCACACAGAAACGTACACGGGTGTGCGAGCGGCCGGGCGCACACGACGCACCCATGTACACGCCCATTCCTGAACAACCCACTTGACTCCGAAGCAGTTGCTATCCCGAGCTGGACCACCCCTTCCTGGGCCAGCCTGATGTCCGTTGGGTGCTGGGCGGGGGTTCCGGAACTTAGTTAAACTAGCCATAGATAAACACCCAAGCCTTTCGTCTTGAGACCGCAGAGACAGAGATAGATTCATTTCTCCTTAAAGAGAATGTTTCTTGTAATGCGAAACTTGAATTGTACAAGACGTGTCCGTCATTTATTAAGTTCTCTCTCTTCTCTCTCTCTCTCTCTCTCTCTCTCTCTCTGAGGGCCGACGTTTAATGTTATTTGAATGTGACATGGTACAGACCAAGAGTGTTTATGCGAAAAATTATTGCAAAAACATTTATAACGTTCTTAGTGTTATGGCATCAGATGACATTCTCATGCTCAGTACTGCACTAAAAAAGGTTGACAGGAGTCTCGCTAACGATGTATAGGCCTAAATATTATCCTTGCAATCATTTTCTAGTAACAAATGCTTTGTTTGCACTCGTCACTGGAACTGAAAGGTAAATTTGCGGACATAAAAGCCAAATGAAAACTCCATACCTGATTAGAAAAGTTATGATAATCATAATGGAATAATGAACTAGACAATAGCCAATGAAAGTAGAGCGAACGGTAAAGTCAAGCTTACAATTATAGTAACTAAAGTCAACAAACTTTTTAAAAGACACTTGACATTTGCAGTTTATGAAATTCTTGATTCTGCTAAGAGGTCGCGATATATTGCGCAATGTGTACTGTGTTTAGATCAAGAATAATCCATACGGGCATGACCGATGAGATCTAGAATTTTCTGCCTTTTAATTTATTTGTCAAAAATGATAATATATACAGGAATGCGCATCTGTAGTATTTCAACAGCTACAGAATGAAAGTCTGAAGTACTAAGCCTGTTTATATACAAGCACTGATGGTCACATGAGGAATGAGAAGAGTTCCAAGCATTTCGAGTTTTCATGTTATTTCCATGTCGCCAAAGGCAAGACAATTATTTGTTTATTGTAATTGTTTGCTACTACAATTAACCGTCATGAATGACTGAAAAACCATAGACATAAAAGCGCACCTCCCTCGGCGACCCACCAAAACTAATTTGTTCTTAGACAAAATAATGTAAGAAGATATATACTGCATGAATATAATCCGTAACGTCACATCACTCC
>NC_087214.1:6730784-6759426 GCF_015104395.2 Macrobrachium nipponense | reverse complement strand
GCAAGCTACAATGAAAATACAATTATAATACGTTTAGCCTAAGCCCTTATCTAATATGTTGGCAATGTTTACAACATTTGCACTATACCCGAGAAACATGTCACCCTTACTTGAAGATGTCCTCATACACAAATGACACCTGAACCTATAAATACACAAAAAAATATAAATATATTTTGAACCAAATATACTTTACTGAACAGAAGGCTTTCAAGACAGAAATGTTATCTGAATCTGTAAATCCACAAATTATACTTTACTGAACGCAAGGGAAAAATCAATCACCCAACTTAATAGAATTCAACACACTAAAACACAAAAGATTCCATACAAATCTGCAAAAGAAAAACTGTATAACCAAGAAAGAATAATGCTTATAAAATATAAAAAAAAAAAAGGAGGGGGGAGAGGTCAGGAACAAGGGTGCAGATTACAAACAAGGCACCGAAATAAAATAAAATCATTAATATACAATGGGGAATCTACAACACAAAAAGCCTCAATATAACCAACACCAAATACATTTTCAACGCAAGAGTTTCAAAGGCTCTCACGTAAGTGGATATTTAAGAGCTACACTGCTCTAATCTGGATTCCACATATCAGTACATAAATATTTTTACACACATTTTACACTATCACATCTAGTTTCACATTGCTTATTATAAACACACTGGGCAAACAATAGGCCTGTGCTATATAAGTGTCCTACCAAATACACACAACATCAGACAACACGGAGAAAACCCAAGTTTCATGTGCGAAACTTCAAAATACACACCTGAAAACAGAATGCCCAGATTAGTAGCAATCATTCAACAAAGTAGTCTTAAATTAGTACCCTAATCACGAATTTAATAACCGTGTTGTACCATCCACCACCAAATAACATCCCTATACCTATATACTACACACACTGGTACCATAAACGTTACAATACAAACACTACATTTATTGTACCACAAAACGTTACAATACCATCTCTACCTGATAACGCTTGTTTCAAACCGCATTATAACACATCACCCACCTTCATTAAAACTAACATTGCCACAAAATTCGAACGATTATCATCTTTTACCTTCACCTATGCCCTCAACTTAATATTAGACCATTCTTAAGTTTATAATTCTAGCACACCGTAACTAGAACGATACTGATAATACCTTAATATCCGTTCAGCCCTCTGCAAGAATTCCTTCTCAACCTTCGCTTTTGCTAATTCACTTTCCCTCATTACCTCAAAATAAGGCCTTGATACACTTTAAATGAGTGTCCCAATCATCATTAAATAGTCATCAATATAAACCACACCCTTCTAAATCGTACACCGTGTTCTTGATCAAACCGTGTTTTACCATATACGTACATATTTCACCTCCTTTGCAATATAAGGATGTTTCACTGGCGTGGCAATAACATCTACGCCATGTTCTTAGACAGATGTTCGTTCAATCTGCTATACCCGAAAACAATTCTTTATATTCGAACACAAAACTTCTTCAGATACCTACGTTTCTTATCTTATTACCTGATGGCCAATTACTATCAATACCAACCATAGTGACCCTCATTTGAGTTTTCTCTGCAAGAAGAATAAAGGTTATTGACCTCGGGTGATTTCTTTCATATTTTTCCATGGAGATTGTTTCAGTGGCGTTGCATTCCCAACATCAACGTTATGCTCTAAGACAGATGTTCAACCTGGTACATCCAAAAACAATTTTTCGTATTCGAACACTAACTTCTTCACTTCAGACCTACGTTTCTCATAACTCTCATGAGAAACTGAACCATCAATTTTCCAATGAAGTCTTAATACCTGATGACGAGTTACCATCATCAATACCATATTTACCCTCATTTAAATTCTTCCTCTGGAAAAGAATAAAGGTTATTACTAATCCTTCCCAACTATTGCCACAGGAATACTCTATAACCCCGTTCCCTTATATTCCTTTAACATATTGATATGGCAAAGTTGCAAAGGTTTCCTCCCACCTCTTCAGAACACCCCGACTTTCAGGATAAGGAGATGAAGTCACATGTTTGATACCCAACTCTGCCATTTTTTCCTTAAAATAATATTAGTTTTAGAATTTCATGTAAATATTTGTTTTCGAATTTCATGTGTACTGTTACCAACCTGTAAAGAATATTGTTCATTACCTTAAACTTTGACTGTTAAATCATCCACCTCACCTGACTCAACTGGAAGGTCCCAGAATTCGTTTCTGAGCTTTAATTAACAATATGGAAACCCATTATACTTAACCGAAGACAAGGCAAAAAGTTTTTTTAGTAATGCAAAGATGAAGGTCCAGAGAACAACTGTCTGAAACTCCCACATAATAGTACACTATCTATCCCTCGGCCACCCAGGGTGGAGGGGGGGCTGAGTAGTGTCTTACACACAAACTGAAGAAATGTCACGTGGTCCAGAGCATCCAATGTCAGGCCCGACCTCTCACCGCACTACAGTTCAACCACGACTCAAAAAAAAAAAAAAAAAAAAAAAAAAAAAAAAAAAAAAAAAAAAACAACAACAAACCGTTAACACCCATGCAGTCTGCAACAAGAGGAGGAATCAAGGAATAAAACAACTTAACATTACGTTAACATAGAAAAGTACAGCTGCTGAACCGAATAAAAAAATTACCCATAAGAAAAGTCGTATTTGGAGGAAAAAAAAAAAAAAACTAAGCCACCCAGGGGGAGGGGGCTGAAGAGAAAGGTCACTCACACACCCTACAAAACTAACAGACTAATATACCAAACTCTTAGTAATTTGTATTTTTCCTAGCAATACTTACCTCAAACTACTTTTCTAGGAAATTACCAGGATTTGTCAAATCCCGACCAGAAAATTCCCGTAGTAGTATTTGCTCTAACCCGCCAGGTCCAGTCCATGCCTTGTTCGAAGCCGCAGCCGCCCAAGACTTCGGCAGCATAGTTGCGAAGTCTCCCGAGACTTCGGAGACTTCGGATCGTCGTATGAGGCGACGGGAGCCTACGGAGGCCTCAGATGCCCCTACCGCGCTGGAACAAAATGTTTTATCATTTAACATTCAATATTTAACTAATAATATTAATAAAATCTAATTACATGACAAGATGACAATACTCATACACTCAATACCAAAAGTTCTAAAAATTATGAAAATCTCAATGCCTCCAATAATACTTAGTATGAATAATTTCTGATCCATGGAAAAGTATTATTTAATTATTTCACTTTGTTCTCTTACTCTATTGCCTAAAAATCTACAGTACTGTTTTGCAAACCTCAGAACATCCTAATCATTTACAAACGAGTCAAGTTTCAGCCATTTCTTTCTCAAGTTACATACCATTTTCTTTCACATTTTTCATGACAGTATGTCTGCCCATTTTTTAATGCTCATACTCTTCGTGTACCAAAAGAGTTCCAAAGATTACGAAAATCTCATGAGAGACTCCAGTAATACTTAGTATGACCATTTCTGATCCATGGAAAAGTTTATTATTTAACGTCTCAAACTATATTCCAATGGGAAAAAAAAAAAAAAAAAAAAAAAAAAAAAAAAAAAAAAAAAAAAAAAAAAAAAAAAAAAAAAAAAAGTCTTGCATTTTATAGGTTTCGGCATATTTCACCAGGTATGACCCTGATGAGGGACCAGATTTGAAATAGGCATGATTTGCCATGAATTAAATTTGAATATCTAATAAGGTCTAAATCACGATTTGCAATAGCTCTATTTATCATACCTACAAAAAGACTGGAAATGAGAAGACCCTGAATTCCTACCTATCGATCTCAGAGCAAATTAATAAAAGACTTCTAAATATGTAAATGAATCCACTGTCAAAAAATTGCTAAAGGACTCCATAACCTATAATTATATGACTATTTAAATGTATGCACAAAATATTTTGAGAAAGACCAAAAATAACACAAGTTCAAAACAATAAACAAAAAGGACTGTGATTATTAGAGTTGCAAACAAGAGCAGAAAGATTCAGAAAAATTATTGAAAACCAGTAAAGAAATGATAAAAAGGATACTTATATTGCTTTGGGCAACTTCGCCTTCGTAGTTCACATGCAGTCACTCCTGCTCCTTTTGTAGGTCTTGAATAAATGGAGGGTGGGTCTCCAAGCAGGGGCTGCATCACCTTCAAGATGAAACAAGAATCCTATTTAAAAATTTGAAAATAAAATGACATCCCCATCAAACATATATATACAAATACAGACATACATTTTATATATAAATATGCCTCAAATGTGTCAGCAATCTGCCCCCGGTACTATAACGTTATAATAAAAAGTAACTCATATAAAATGTGAAAAAAGGAAGGTGCAGGAAAATTATAACAGCTTTTGAATGTATATGTATTTTTAGTTTATAAAAAAAAGAAGACAACAGCTTTTGAATGTATATATATAATATATATATATTTAAAAAAAAAAGGCAGACCCTCACATCACACCATACAGATACGTATAAATATTCTTCCTAATTCTTTGTGATTTACCTCTTGGTACTGGCGAATCCCAACCTACCAATAATAATAATAATAATAATAATAATAATAATAATAATAATAATAATATCTAATAATAATAATAATAATAATAATAATAGATGATAATTACGATAATGAATGATGATAATAATGAATGATAATGATAATGATAATAATATTACTTTACAATACTCGCGGTACAGAGAGAGAGAGAGAGAGAGAGAGAGAGAGAGAGAGAGAGAGAGAGAGAATGTTGGGGGGAAGGGCAGAGGAAAATGAAAATCAGTTTGAACTAGAAAATATAACCGGAGGTACATTAGCAGGAATGTAAGGGGTTGCAGCTAAACAAGGCCGAAGGGACGCAACAAATACTGAAGAAAGGAAGGAAGCACACTGGAGGTGAAGTAAAAAGGTTACAGGGCCGAAGTAACACTGCACCCAACCATGAGGTGCACTGACAGCATTGCCGTCCAAGGGGAACACTGTACGAACGTCTTGAGCGAGTTCATGATTCGTGGCTAGACCTACACAGGATCCATACAGACTGTATGGATCCTGGACCTACAATACGAAACTATGGTCTCTGTGCGTTTACGTTTATAAGTTGAAAACAAAAAAATTTAGAAATCAATCTACCTTCCATATACCTTTCAGAATTAAAAACAGACCAGGTTTGATAAAACCCCGCCTGCTATTCGCTGGAAAATACTGAAGTTGGCTACATTTGGAGTGTCATCAGGTAAATACAAAGATCAAGAATAAAACTATGCAAGGTCGAGAAGAATTTTTTCAAAGTCAAAATAATGAGATTAGAATACAGAGAGAGAGAGAGAGAGAGAGAGAGAGAGAGAGAGAGAGAGAGAGAATCAGGACGTCTAAAAGACTTAAGTCCATCCGGGGAGACATCATGCGCTCACCTACCTGGGAGACAAGAGACACACCTATCTGAGAGAGAGAGAGAGAGAGAGAGAGAGAGACGTCTAAAAGACTTAAGTCCATCCGGGGAGACATCATGCGCTCACCTACCTGGGAGACAAGAGAGAGACACCTACCTTGAGAGAGAGGAGAGAGAGAGAGAGAGAGAGAGAGAGAGAGAGAGAGAGAGAGAGAGAGACCTACGGGGTTATTCAGCGCTGACACGGAACTTGACAATCAGAAGGCTGTGATGGAACCATTGTTGGGAGGGGGTTGATTGTTGGGAAGGGTTGAGGAAAATTAAAATCAGTTTGAACAAAATAAAATATGAACGTAGTTACAGCAAAACGAATGAGAGGGGTTGCAGTTAAGGGGGGCCGAAGGGACACCACAAATACTAGGGTTCAAGTAATGCCTGGAGTGCACCAGGAACAGTCCAACGGTGTGAGCAATAAAGGGTCTCTGGAACGGGGGGAGAGAGAGAGAGAGAGAGAGAGAGAGAGAGAGAGAGAGAGAGAGAGAGAGAGAGAGAGAGAGAGAGAGAGAGAGAGCCGAGCGGTGGCGATAAAAATCTATAATGTAGGTGTATTAAAAGCATCCAGAGTGAGCAGTCATTAACAAGAAGACTCCTAATTAGCAACAATAGAATTATAAAATACTGAAACTGATGATGATATTAACGATAAAGGGAAATAAAGTATATATATATATATATATGAAAAAATCACGAAATTTAGTTCTGCCACAGCCAAATTAAAATTGAAAACAGAAATAAAACAGGAAGCGTCTTATGGATACTAAATATGAAGTCCTGTGACCATTGGTCAATAATAAATAATAAAAATTAATAATAAAATTAATAAACATTAATAATAATTAAATTGGATAAAAATAATAAAAATAACCAACACCATAATCATCAGTTATGGAAACTCATTCGTACGCAACGTACATAGTTTCTGTTCACTGGGAGTTCATTGCGAGACGTAACCCCACCCGCTTGCGTTGCTGATCAATCAATGGGGTATGCACACTTAATTAATTTTGGGGAGCTAATCAGAGGATCAGAGAGTTGGGAGGAAATTAATGTTAGTTTGAGAGTCCTCTGTGGCAATGGAAGTTTTTTGACACCGGTGGATGGTGTATGTTTCAATTGTCCGAGCGGTTTCTACTAATAATAATGTCCATTTTAACAGAAATTATGGGTGAGAAATGCATTCTAAAAGATGAAACGAAAACGAGCCAGCGTGAATAATGGAAAGCGGAGTGGACTTGTGTACAAATAAATTGTATAATTCATGGATGAAAAAACCCTAAGCAACCTCTGATTTGGGACGTCACTGACAAACTTATCGGAATCGTCCTGCAAACCCCCACTTCTGGTCTCAACCCCCAAGACAATTACAAGGCAACATTGAGAGAGAGAGAGCAAATTGAAGAAGTGAGAACACGACAATGGCACATATTAAAACAAAATACTATGATTAAACGGTACAGAACATATAAAGTTGGAAAATAATAATAAACATGATAAACAAATGAGGAAAAAAAAAAGGTATTTGTAACTCAATGTATGAATCCCAAACCACACCCCTCCCCACTTTTTACCATTCCTCTCAATTAGGTGGGTCTAGAGAGAGAGAGAGAGAGAGAGATTGAGAGAGAGAGAGAGAGAGAGAGAGAGAGAGGAAGATCCCCCTGTAACATGGCGCATGCGCCGTAGGATTAGGCATCGTAACAGGTAGTAGCAATAGGTGGTTTTCGCCTATGAAACGGCTCCAAATCGATTTTTTTAATCGAATATTTCGATTCTTATTTGAAAATGTTTCAAATGTCGGTAGAATTTTATAATTTGCAATATTCCTAATTGGAAAAGATTGTTTTTTTTCTGACATATTTCTCACGTATTTATAGGAATCTGACGACGATTTTGTTCGGAAATCAACAGTAGTGGAGTTACGGTGTAGGGTGTCGATACCCTTCCCCAAAACAAAACTTTGTATTTTCCGACGAAAAATCAGACATCAAATTCGGTCAAAATGCGTGAAACTATTCCAGAAAAACCATCCTGTTATACGTAATAAAGATATTAGATGGTAATTCATTAGAGGCTTGTGGTTCTGGCAAAGTAGCCATAAAAATCTTGTTGCCTCATGGTAAAGTGAAGAACTGTACATTGAATGATGTACGTACCAAAGTTGTCTTTAATTTACTTAGTTTGTGTAAAGCTCTACAAAACGTGTACATGTCACTCCGTTTTGCGGGGATGTGTAATATATCATACGAGTATGTCGTCTGTAATAGAGTTAGGCCTAATGAAAATATGGCATAGAAAGTATGGCCATTGAGGTACTGATGATAACTTAAGGCTGTTAGTGAAAGAAGGTTTGGTAGGTGGTTTGAAATTTGATGTTAATATCAACTGCTTATTACCTGAAATACAAAAGTTGCTAGAGCACTTCATTTACTGGAATTAAGCCAAATGTTAAGCATTTGAGTTTTTGGGTGTGTTTGTTAGCTCATATTCCTAGTGAAGGCGACCACCAAAGATGGTACTATGGTGAGTGGGTTTTTTCAGGTGCTCATGAGACAAATGAACTAGCATCATTCACTGAAGCATTGATGGGCTATGAGAGAGTATTGGAATAATGCAATGAGAAAATTAATTCTATTCATGATAATGAAGTTTATGATTTACTTGAAATTGAGGGTAGAAAAACCCTGAACAGCAGATGGTTTTTCAAAAGGAACATGTAAAGTTTTTTTTCAAAAGTTTCGTGTGGATTATGATGAAACCTTTTGTAAGATTTAATCTATTCGTATTGTGATTGTCTTTGCTGTTCAAAAAGGAATCTATACACACACACACACACACACACACAGAGAGAGAGAGAGAGAGAGAGAGAGAGAGAGAGAGAGAGAGAGAGAGAGAGAGAGACCAAACGGTGAGCTGATTATTTTTTTTTTTAGGTGTCAAAGTTGCACAAGATTCTTCAAAGTCGAGTGTGGATTGGTCAACCATCTTATACTGAAAATGTAGCGAGGATTCAAAGCTTACAGAAACTCCAGTTGATCCAAGTCTGAAGTTATGTAAAGCATCTGATCAATGCATAGCATTTGACCAGAACATGTATCAAGTCAGCCGTTGGGAGTTTATCGTATTTGTCTAAAAACAAGGTCTGTCATCGCATTTGCAGTGGAGTAGTGTTGATAAGTTATTGTTGCTAAACCTACCATTCAGCATTGGAAAGCAGTGAAGCGTATAATGATATCTATAAAGGGTACACACATTTTGGAATTTTATTAATGGTATTTCAGAGATCACTGGCTATTCAGATGCTGATTGGGCAGGTGACATCAATGATCGCAAGTCAACTTCTGGTTATTGTTTTCACCTAGTGGTGGTTTGCGAGTTGTAGTAAAAAACAAAAGTGTGGGGCTTGATCAACTGCTGAAGCAGAGTACATAGAGTTAGCTGTCGCAACAGGAGAAGCTGTTTGGTTGCAGAAGCTAAGAGATTTGAAATTTGAATGTAAAGGCCCAATGTTGATTTTAGAAGACAGTCCAGTCTACCATTGTTATGTCAAGGAATCTTAAGATTCATGGTATTGCAAAACATATTGATATTAAATTTCATTATGTACAAGATGTATGTGACAAAAATGTAATTCAGTTGCAATATAGCCCAACAAATGATATGATTGCCGATATATTCCCCAAGGGTTTAAGTCAAGAAAAACGTAAAATGACAAATGTCTAAGTCTGAAGAGTGTGAAAATTGATTGCATCATTAATAAAAAGTTCAGTGTACTATGTGTAACGCAGTCTGCTTTGGAAATAGTTTTCTTTGAGATAGGCAGATTGCCCCGTAACTGTATTGCAGTGTAAGCTTTCTTCAGAAGTAAACACGCGAAGGAGCTGGTTGTTTTTTCTGAGCCACGGTAGTCTACCTGGCACATTCCACTAAATGGACATCATGTGGTTTTCAAACCTAATAACCGTGTCTTTAATTCAAGAAGAGGAGGCCCGGTGTCAAATTCGAGCTACCGCCGATCGGTATATTTACAGACTGTTATTTATGATTCTACATCTAGTGTGTGTGTGTTTGAAGTCGTTGTACATGGCGGAAAAAATTTGTTTACCCCCCTGCGTTTACTAGGCACGCTAAATGGCAACGCCGCTTTTGTTTACGTGATAGTGTTGAAAATATGAATGAATTCGCTGTTGGCAAAGGCAAGCCTTATTGGTGGAGACGTTTCCTTACCGGCTAACATATTTCACTTGCATATTTGAAAAGAAAGAAAATGACTGATAAAAGAAAAAAAAAAATTAATACCAAACTACAATGCGATTCATGGTTTTATACATGATTTTTCAAGATTATATAAGACGGTAACAGAGGGAAATTACAAAAAGTAATATCATCATACAATTGCGTTTGACTCTAGAAACTGACGTAGAAGATGGAAGAGCAGGGTCGGTAAGGGGGTGTTCGGGAAGAGGGAATTTGTAAGGTATAGGTCCAACTCGGCCCATAACCATCTCGGTCCATTCAATGTAACCAACTCGGCCCATCGCCTGTGCCAAGTCGGCCCATTTGTGATAGCCAACTCGGCCTATTGCCTGTGCCAACTCGGCCCATTTTTGACAGGTCAGATCAGATCAGATGAAGTCGTCCAGTATAGCTTTTGCAACAGCACTGAATTTGTTCGTCAATCTTGCTTCCTTTTCTTCCACATACACTGAATAAGTTCTTAGTACTTTTCTGTAGCTTTACTTTCTTCAAATGTATATTTGAAATAGCCTACTGCAGAACACACACACGGCAATATTACGCAATGATAGGTGGAAAGGTTTTATTATTCCTTTCCAAAGATTTTTTAATGACTATAATAACAACTGCATTTAGAAACAATTATAGGACAAATCGTTTCCCTAAACATTATAAATTATTTGGTTGTTGTTATAATTGTTTGAAAAGAAAGAAATACTGAGAGAGAGGGGACCGGATGGAGGGGAGATACACACACACACACACACAACACACACACACACACATAGAGAGAGAGAGAGAGAGAGAGAGAGAGAGAGAGAGAGAGAGAGAGAGAGAGAGAGAGAGAGAGAGGTTAGGAACCTTCTTTATACAAGCACTTAAGTGTCTCATTGTAATAGTTGTTTCGTATATGTAATTCAAGGCTTTGAATAATTTTCTGTCGGAGCATCAGAACAAATAATGATGTTGAGGGATGGCATAACAGAATAAACTTAAAGGCAAGGAAAGGAAACTTGAATTTCTATTTACTTTTAAAGCTCCCACATGATGAGGCCAATATAGTTAATTTACAGGTGCGGCTGCTGTCAGAAGGGAAGGTTTTGAGAAAGCAGCAACATAAGTATAATAAACATCACGGCCAACTTGTAAAACTATGGGACGAATATAATAATGATGAAAGATCGGCCAGACAATTACTGAAGGCAGTTTCTCATCATATTGCCATCTATGTTTCTTAATATGTACATTATTTTTTTTAGAAGCTTTTAGCAATGTGCTTTACTTTTTATCATTATGTTATTTATTAAGACTACTCTTTCTATTTTCAAACTGCGTTTTACTTACCGCAGAGATTTATTTAAAAGGTTTCTTGGAAAGAGATAAACGAGACCTTTCTCAGGTCTGAACTCGAAAGAGAGAACAAAACACAATAAAAGAAAATAACACACAATATAATAATAATAAAAAGCTTTAACAAAGTAAATTTGGATGTGGGACGAGTTGGTATATAGTGGGCCGAGCTGGTAGTGGGCCGAGTTGGTAGTGGGCCGAGTTGGCAATGGACCGAGTTGGTAGTCACAATGGGCCGACTTGGCAATGGGACGAGTCCGTTTGTAAGATAGGGACAACTGTCCAACCATGTATAACTCCGGTAACGAATTTCTCTTACCTCTTAAATCTTTTAAAGCTAATTCTGATTTTCCCATTGAAACAATAAATAATGTAGGTAAAACGACCGAAAAATATTGATACAATTCACATAATACACGAAATGAGAGAAAGATATTTACCTAGAACTTCAAACGAATGACTGGACGTAAGAGGACTCTGATTGGCTGATTACACTTATGGGCATTGATTCGTTTATCGATATACGTATGCAGTGGGGTTCATCATCTGTTTCTTGTAATCCAAATATTTTTATTTGAATATCATCTTGAATAGCCAACCGTTCTGTATGTCGTAAAAAAAATGCTCTTTGTAAGAATATTGATGAATACAATTACTGAAAATATTGAATTCCCAACATAGATACACAAGCTAATGTTTCCCGTATGAATGAAGGCGGCCATGACTTAGGAGAGTAGGCCTAAGGTTCTTCCTGTCCTAAGGTAGCATTCAGTGAGGTGGTTTAACATCTGCCCCCCTCCCCCAGGCTGACTTTGTTAAACGGATCATTAGATTTGGCAGAGGACATGAAAACTCCGCCACTTTTCCATTTTAACATTATTTTTAATGTCTGAATACTTCAAATGCTACCTACAACAGGATTTCGGTGCATGAGGCCATCTACTACCAGGTACAAACGTAAAAAGTAATATTAGCTATTTGGGTTTCCCGTTAACGGTTGTTATAACAGTTAAACATGTGCTGTTTTCGCGTTCAAGTTTTAATGGTAATTCCTATCATAGAAAGTATAAATTAGATCCAGTTCTAAATCATTTGTCAGAAAATACTTGCTATCACTATCGATGATAATATCCAAAAACGACGTGGGGATCACAACTATGCAGGAGACGGTACTAAACCTGATGCTGCTAAAATCCAAGAGAATGTGAAATCGCATGCAATTAAAAGTCGAGATACACCACATTCTATTGTATCATGTGCTTCAATGGAGTTAAGTGATGCCGTGGCGGTGAAGCTCCCTTCAGTAGCAAATATAAAAAAGAACTACACGCAATTTACGAGCAAAGGAAAATGCTGGCCCTGCTTTGCCTAATAACTGCTTCGATCTTATCATCCCGGAAGTGTTTACAAAAACCATCAAAGATGTATTCCTTGCTTGTGACTCTGGTCCCGCAGATTCGTAATTTAATTCTTGCAACCCAGAACAATCTCTACACATTCTTTTGGGGACACTTGGATTGGGTGGCCATATAGAAATAACCGTAGCCGCGCTCCTTTCTTCAAACATGAATTATGGAACTGTTTTCAGTATGTCATAGGAATGCCAAAAACAAGCAACGCAGTCGAGGGGCGGCACAACAATTTCGAACACCAATGAAGTGCTTGCCATCAATCCAGCTATCGTATAATACTTCCTTTTGATTGAGTAAATTTTGGCAATAATACTTGATTTTGTTTTACTTTTTTAACTTTTTCACTTATGAAAGCTAAAGACGAACATATTGGCAAAAATCTTTTTTAAAAGTATGAAAATGAACAACGATAATGAAAATATGCCTGTCATTATTTCAAGTAAAGTTTGTTCGCTGAACAAAATTTTAATCTATGTTGTTTCAACTACAATTTGCTTAATTACCGTCTTACTTTAACCTTTTTACTCATGTAAACTAGAAAGATGTTTGCTAATTTTTTTAAGTATTTTTCTCGAAAGCCAACATCAATTCTTTAAATGGTCATTAATATTCTAAAAAAAATATTGGCTTTCGAGGAATTTACTGTCGAGCAAATGATCGAGAGACATTTGCCGCACACCCGAAAGTACATCACATACTGCAACCAGGGAAAAAACTGGAGTGTCTTGCCAAAGAAAATTCCCAGCGTTTCGTGAAAATCATGATCGAGAATGGTAAAGGGAGGTATGACGGCACCTCGAAGCACTTACAACGTCACAATAAAACAGCGGCCTTCAATGAGAGCTGTTTTGACATATCGTACAGAAAAAAAAACTGACAGTCCTTCAAAATTTAGACGGAAGACAGGACACTCCAAATTATCGAAGATAGACGCAAGTGAGTGTCTCACATGTAAAGCCAACGTGTCACATATAAAGCAAATGTCTTTATCTCAACTTTGAAATTGGGAACAGGAAGAAATGAGAATTTCGTTGCATGAAAAGGTTGAGAATAGTCATCAGAGAACAGTCAGTGTAAAAGTTACTATAGGGCCTTCAATAGCAGCTGATGTATCGCACGCACGAATGCATAATGACTTGCTAGATGTGAATATTATACAACTAAGACGTTAACTGGTGGTTTCTCAATGTCTGCACAAAATGCGAGTTCAGACCACAAAAAAAAAAAATGTTTTAGTGAATGATCTGCCAAACCAGCAACTCTTGCACCTAATACTTTAGCTAAGACTGTCTGCAGTGAGCCAGTTACTTCAAGTTGGCTGACAGAGACAAATGGCCAAAGTGAAAAGTTCACAGTTAGTACAAACGGATCTAATTTTGAAGTGAAAAGAGAAATTTATTGCTCATGAGTCAGTTATCTCCCGAAAATGCCGCCTCCAAAGATTCTACGAGAAGAAACATCAATGTGGATTCTAATCAACAGAGAAATCCTTCTTATGTTGAGTGGACAGCTCTGCATTTTCCCCATTTAATTTAGTCCCATCTACGGAAGTCAGATGATGTAGGTGAATGCGACTCGTGCAAAATGCATTTTATCATATTCTAAGGAGGAAGCAAAAGAAGAAGAAAGGCTTTGCAAGAATGCCAGCCAACTTATAACGAGACCTGGAAAAGGAAAGGCCCAGGCGACGCAGCTTAATGCAAACTTGTTTATTTCAACTTAGAAACCGGTGGGCTCAACGTAGGAGTTGACAAATTGCAAAGAGCAAATGCGCACAATGAGGGCGCGTTTATGCAGTATGTAACGCCCTCCAAGCCAGTTCATCACAGAGCTCAAGATGAAAGAACAAAACGAAAACGCCACTCTCATGATAAGAACGTCTGCGAAACCGTTGACGTGGGAACCTTTGGAAACGTTGCCTATGGACAAATCTCTGCGAAAGTTTTCTAGAGTGGCTGAAGGCTATAGGCCCGTGTGTTTCCTAGTTGCTCACAATGCTACGTTCGACAAAAACGACTTCCTGTACCACGTGCATGCATATATATAAATATATATATACATTATATATATTACATATATATATGTACATATTTACATACAATTTACATACATATATACATATATATACATACATATACATATATATATATACACATATATATATATACATACATTTATATATATAAACATACACACATATATATATATATATAATATATACATATATATATATACATTTATATACATACACATATATATACAAATATATTAATAATATATATATATATATATATATATTATTATATATATTATATATATATATATAGTATATATAATGCATATATTAAAAAATAGAGGGTGACAAGCCAGAGGGCAGCCGTCCAGCTTGTCACCCTCTATTTTATAGCAGATATGTTGCACACATTCCTGTTATATATATATATATGTATATATATATATATATAGAGAGAGAGAAGAGAGAGAGAGAGAGAGAGAGAGAGAGAGAGAGAGAGAGAGAGAGAGACATATGCTGGGGGTGGCCATAACAATAAAGGGTAGATCAACGCAACCGTCCTCAGTCTCGAAAGTGCAAATACTACTGATCTGTTCTCCTCCGGCCACAAAACCTTTCAAGATCTCCAAGAACAAATGTGCTTAAGATACAGACCTACAAAAAAAAAAAAAAAAAAAGGGTTACAAAATCAAACTCCGCCTACTTACATGGTATATTGCGTTTTACGAAATGTATCTAATTATAATACAATGGCAGTGAATGAAATTGACCATTTTTAATTAATAGAAATTCAAGAAACTTCCAGGCGAACAATTTTCGAATTTATTTTCACCGCGCAATTGGCGACACCTATTGACCAAAGGTTGAAATAAAGCGTGGGGGCGAGAAGTGCTGATATTATAGAGCAACCCCCCCCCCCCCCCCCCTCCCCCCCCCCCCCCCCCCCCCCCCCCCCAGTGACAATATCCACTTCCAGATAGAAATGCTAATGTTAGAGGTGGCTGTAGTTTTCCGAAAAGTAAAAACCCTAATGTTCGAAAACCTAGTTTTTAATTGGCTTCGGCTCCATTTTTATAAATATAAACTGGCTATAACCTAACCTGGTTAAAAATTTTAACCTGGTTACTTTAGCCATTCTCTTAGCGGGGGGTCGGAGGGGGCGGGGAGGAGAGGCGCCCACAAACCGCCTTCGGAAATTTAATGACAAGAAAAATCCACAATCGAACTGTTTGGACTTCGTGTCTGTACCTTAACCCCAAAACTTTGTATTTCCGACGAAAATAGACATCAAATTAGTTCAAAACACGTGAAAATGCCAAAAATATTCATTCCCTTATACCCTAACTAAAGGTTCATTAAAAGACCAACGTAATTTGTCATTTCGTCACCGGAAGCAATTTAAATTCATTGGGGAAATTCGGATGCGTGGTAGGGAGGAACACCAGGGCCACCCACTGCAACAACGCAACAACAACATCCGGCCCACTGGACTCAAACTCGTTGGACACGATTAGGTCATTAACTGATCTGCAAGACTCAAGGGTGATTGGCACTGCTGCCATATTTTCTCAAGCTCGTTCAACTTTACAAGAAATAAGTGACAATCTGGTGGATTTGGCAGGTTTTAGAGCGGCGCTGCCATTCCCTCGTGTAAGGATGATTAAGGGAGGTGATCACTAAGGGTCAATGTAACTTTTTTTTTTTTTTCTTTTATTATAAAATAAACTACAATATAATCAGATTTTAAACATATTTCAGATATATACATTTGTATTTAGTCAGATCATCAAACTTCCACCCTTCTTATTAGATTACAAAAGTCATAAACTTAAACCATTCGCAAATGAAGTCTCTTTTCTGATACCATATTTTTGTTATCTGCCTGTCAACTTATATAATAATATAACACACAAACCTACAGATAAGTTAATTGAAATCACAATCGAACATATTTCCTATTAAAAACAGTTCAGCATTCTTTCACTTTAACAACCGTTCAAGTAACCATCTAGTATATCTAAACTTACTCTTAAGAAGTTTATAATTTGTCTAAGATCATATTTCTTTTTCTTGCTCACCCATAAGACATACAAGTAATACCACAATTAAAACTAATGCAGCATGTTACACTTTGTGTTTTACAATTAAAATCTAACATTAAAATTCTTAAGAAACTATTTTTCTCAATACTACATACATTGATCAGAATATTTTAAACCATAGAAAAATATCTTTAATATAAGTACATGAATAAAATATATGGATTGAATTTTCCTCCTCGCCACATCTGTCACAAGAAAACCATCCGTCCTTATATTTAGCATCCTTAATCTTTGGTAGTTGCTAGAGTCTCATGCAAGTATCTATACATAAATTCTCTCTCTCGTAATCCTATATGTCTATTGTTTACATTCTTCCAAATGCTTTTCCAGTTGAACAACGGGTAGTTACTCTCTATTATTGCCTCACAATTGGACGGATACAATCATAAACTACTTTACTCGTCAACACAGGGAAATTTTTACAACGAAACACCTTTCTAATTGCCTCTATCGCTACAGAGTAGTATGGACTAGAAATATACGATACCTCTTTTTTATCAATCGTATCATCATATGACTTAGTCTTATACTACAATAATAAACAGCAAGGCATGAATCATTTGTTAGCTCTTTTAAAACAGTGCAACATAAAATAGATAAAGCTTGTGATAAACATCAGTAATCCTAGTCCCCCTTCTTCCTTGGGTAAAAAAAGTGTTGTTCTTCTAATAGGCTGGTACTTTCCATGCCAAAGAAATCTAAAAAATACAAGAATTTATGGCTAATGCCTCTCGTTAGACAATGGAAATGTGTGAGCCAAATACCATACTTTTGAGAGTATTAAGGAATTGATAATAATACTCTTTTGATATAGGGTTAATATTCTCTGTTCTGACATGGATGATATTCTGCTGATCTTCTTTATTCTGTTTTTTCCCAATTTTGTCTGCAAGTTTCTTCATAATTTCCACTATATTCAATCCCTAAAATATTAGTTTTCTTTACATTTTTTACCCTGTCAGTAGACCAAGACAGTTTATTTTCCCAGTTCCAATTCCTAAAATCTTTGTTTTATCGATGTTTAGTTGTGCTCCTGTAGCCTTTTCAAACCTTTCTATCTCTTTATAAACAACTTGCAGAGATTCTCAGCGGTGATGAAAATTGTTGAATCATCTGCAAACCCTTGAAGCTTGATACATTTTATTTGGTAGTGGAGGAGGAATAATCTGTTGATTACCTTTAATAGCTAAGTATAAGGGTTTCTTGAAATATTACAAACAAAAGCATGGACAAGGGACATCCCTGTCTAACAGACCTATTTATTTCAACGAAGAGCTAATTACTCCATTGATGCATAAATAGCTATGACTGTTTATATAACACCTTTAACCATTTGATAAAGGAGTCTGAAAATCCAAAGCATTCATAATTCTCCATAAGAACTTCGTATCCACCCTGTCAAAAGCCTTTGACCAATCAAGGTTAAAAGAGCCAAGTTTGAATTAATTTCGTTTGTTAATAATACACTACATCCCTTATCATATTATTACAGTCGATAATTGACATTCCATTTACACCACAATACTGCTCAGGTGAAATAACCTTATTCATTACCAATTTCATACGATTAGCTAAAATTTTTGCACATATTTTATAATCTACGTAAGAAGAGATATGGGCCTCCAGTTTCTCTGCTAGTTCTACATCCCCACCCTTTGGTATAAGCTTAAGAATGCCTTCATGTTGAGAACTACTCAAATCCTCCTTCAGAGCGTACTAATTACTTGTATGAAGTGAGGTTTCAACAGTGTCCAAAACTTTTTGTAAAATTCAATAGGAAGGCCGTCCTTTCCTGGTGACTTCCAATGCTTAAGCCCTTAATGGCTGCCCATTTCTTTCTTCTTCAATTTCCTTTGATAAACATATTTACATCATCATTATCCAATTTATTCTTGCACATTCTAAGTAATTCCTCTTGTTGAATTTTATCAAATTAACGTTATCGTATAAATCTTTGTAATAACTTTTAAAATATGAAAACAATACTGTCAGTATTAATGAGAAACTCCCTTTATCCGTTTTAACTCTAAAAATACCCGAGTTCCTATCCTTCTCTCTTCCTAACAAGTATGCTGATACCTTTTCACCTTCTACCCTGTCTTTTAGTTTTGCTCGTAGTTTAATGCCCTCACAAAATCATTCTGTATGTCATTCACTCTGTCTTTAATCACCCTTATTTCTTCAAAGTCAATTCCACCACCAATTAGCTTTTTGCATACAATTGTTTCAGTCTTCCCTGCAACATATTTAGAAGTCCATATTTTTCTTGCGACATAATTTTCGACATTCTTATAAAAAACTTTTTACATTCCATTTTCGCAAAATCCCACCATGATTAACAATTATCAAAAATACTTTTCTAGCCACAATATGACTCCAAAACTACACTGAAATTTTCCTCTGTTTCTTTAAAACCCAAAACTTTGGTGTTAAGCCTCCAAAAACCTCTACCAAATTTACATTTTGTACATCAAATTTAACTAAAAACATGCTGTGATCTGAGCAGCTGATAGGTATTGTTTTCCCATGACTTTATATGGTTAAATAGCCTTTTAACATATAACTCTGTCTATTCTTGACCCGTAGTTATTTTTAACAAAAGTATATTCAGGTAACTTGTGACAACCTATGGTTATGTCTTCAATCCTACTTGATTTATCAAGTTCCTTAGAGCTTTTGACTGTAAATTAACATTTCTGAACTACTGTCTCGAAGAGAGGTCACACAGTTAAAATCTCCACCTAATATTAAGTTTTCACTGTTATTCCTTAAATAAAATAACAATTTATTTCGAAAGAATTCTTCTCGTTCTGGTATTTGTTTGTTCCTGAAGGAGCATACAAGTTCAGCAGAGGAATGATTATACCATTAAACTCAATCTTAATACTAATTACTTGCCCCTCTCCATCCATTTCCTGATTCAAGACCTTAATGCTAGGACATTTCTCAATATATATCGCAGTTCCACCTTTCAAATTAGTACAACAGTTAATAAAGACATCATAATCATTAGATTGGTAAATCAAGTCGTTGACATTTTAATATTATGCTCCTGCAACATCAATACATCAATTCTGTGAAATCTCATGAGAGCGTCAACGCACATCTGCTTGTAACTACATTAAGTCCATTTAACGTTTAAGGTGGCTACCGTCAGCGCCATGATTATAAAAAGGTTAACCACCGCTTATCCATTACGAGCTTGTGTTTTTACTATTCACCTTTCGACGTTTTCTTTCACGATCATCCTTCAAATTTCCCTCATCATTTCTATACAAACTTGTCACTGCTGTCTTTACTTTTTGATATAACCATTTTCCCATTATTTTCCACATGTATTTTCCACTTTTCAGTATTCTATCTTCACTTTGTTCGTTGTGACTAAATTCCTCGATCCGGTTCTCAACGTCATCAGCTTCGTTCATCATTTCCCTTCCAGGCTCTCGTCGGTCAACATGTCTTCTGCTATATCGTTATATTCAGTTGTCATACTTTCGTCGAAATTATTCCTGATCACTCCTCATGACTGGTTTCCCTACTGATTTGCTTCCATACTTGACAGTTCTGTATCATTTCGCTCACGATGAATCTCCACTATTGTTTCTATTATAGTTTTATCAGACTTCTCGGTTTCTTTTTCCTTTACAATGTTGTTTTGTACCCATATTCAGATACAGTTACATCTTCATATCGGACTCATTATATGCATGTCTTCATTATCAGATTCATTTATATGCGTAGAATTAGCTGTCATTGCAATGCTTACGCGTTTTAACTCATCATCATTATCTATGCCACCCGAGACATTGTCTTTATCCAGTAAATGTTTTGAGTTAGCATCTATGTTATCTCAGCATTTGAATTTCTTTATCTTGGTTCAATTTTAAATGTTTTTCATGATCACCAGTGCAATCTTGAATTTGATCCTTTACGCTAAGTCCTGGATTCTCCTTCACTTTTCTGTTCCATTTTCCTATTCCGGGAAGTACGTTCCTTATCCGTTAATTCCTCCCTTAATGTCTTCTCTGTAACACAGTTTTCCACTAGATGATCTTCACTTCCACATTTATAGCAGGTTCTGCTCTGTCCGCTGTACATGAAGGACACCGAATGTCCTGCTATCCTAATAGACGATGGAATGTTATCTTGATTCCATTTTTGCTGTTCTTATCCCATTCAATAAAAAACCGTTTCTTTTCCTAGCGTGTGTTGGTTTTCCTTATCCATATTACCTTTCCATATCCTTCAAGTACGGATTCTATCATCTGGTTGTCCATGTCAAAATGGTGCGTATCTGATTGATACAAAGGAGTAGCTAGCTCCCAATGTTCACTATTTTCACAGTAATCCCATTGCCGATCTGGAGTCCTTCTTCATCGTATTCACTGATTATCTTTTCATATATAACGCGTGAGCTGAATTTCATGATAAACCTATTCCTAGGCATCAACTGGAATCCTATCAAGTCGCAAGTTTCAATTCCAAGAATCTCAAAAATACCCTACAAACTGTTCATTGTCAGGTTTGTTTGCTTGAAAAAATCAAACCAATGGAGTCCTTTCTCCTGATGGAGGATAGAATCGTGACGTCATCGTTGGGCGGTCTCACGGCTTACGTCACTCATAGCCTCGGGGCATGCAGCCTTTCCGGCGATGAGTGACGGAACGACCACTGATTCACTTTTTATCCCCAAAAAGGCAACTAAGTCTAACACAACTATAAACTCTTTACAGTTATTGGTTCCTTGTACCTTTATGATCCCTGTAGCAACTCTACATCACTAGGAAACCATCAAAAGACAGGCAAAGGCTTGAAAAAACACGGAATACAATCACAGCCGTGTTTACACTTCAGCGCTTCTTCTTCTCTCATCCAAGGGTCAATGTAACTAGAGGATTCTTTGTAACCTTCCTCCATTCGTTGGTACAAAAGCAAAAACGCGTTGATCAAAACATTACACTACTTGGACCTAAATTCGGTAGACCTATATTACTATTCCGCGGCGACCTAGACTATGGCGGTTGCGGTTTTCCTATGCACTTTAGTCTCCTGAACAAGAATTTTGAGAAATATTTAATCGGACGACTGTAATTAACCCCTTGGGATTCGTACTAAACACGGCGAAATACATTTAACGCCCCAATTCCTGGTACTAATATAGAAGGCACGGGATATTGGTAGGGCAGTGAATTTCGCATGCGTCAATTTCAGATTCCCTGCCGTACAAATAACAGTGCAGGGGGGTGGGGGGGGGATGACGTCAGATTCAGTAATGGTGCCGTATTGCGCTCTTGACTTACTGTAGGTACGGCAGTTTGCTAATCATGCTGCAGTTGCCGTACACTGTTGCTAAGAGGATCAGCGACAGTAGTAATAATAGTCGAACTGAATTGTTTCGCTGAACAAGTTCAATTCAAAATGTCAAAGTGAAGCACCATACTGTCATCACCAAACATTTTAACAGTAAATGAAAATATGAAAAATCACAATACTTAAAACATACTTAGATTTTGACTAAATAAATGAAAAGTAAAACTAAAATAATCTATCTGCGTACTTAAATTCTTTAACTCTCCTCTGAACCGTGTAATAATACATGTTTTCACCGAAACCAGAAATGGAAGTGCGGGGTAGAAGGAAGAAGGGAAGACCAAGAAAGAGATGGCGTGATTGTGTGGGGAAGATATGGTATTGAAAGGTATAAATGAGAACGAGGCACAGGACAGAAATCGATGGAGACGACTCATTCACAATGGCGACCCCATATAAAAATGGGTTTAAGCTAGGAATATATATATATTATAAATATATATACATATATATATATATATGTTATATATACACATATGTATAACCTGACCAATTTGAAATATAAACCTACTCAAAATTTGGCGTGTAAATATTTATACATTCACATGACATATTAGACTAATACGAAATCAATGTCAATAAGAGCAAACAGGTGGACTGTACGTTCACATATGACCGACCACTCTCGGGATTAACCTTGACCTCCAGGTTAATCCAGAAAATGTACCTTTTGGGATTAGGATTAAATACCTCCTTTGGCAGGATGGGAGACGTGTCAACGCCGCTAATTGTAATAGTCTCTCAACCTTTCGTAGCTAGAGTATAAGGTAATGTAACTACGACGTTATTAAACGTAAAATTACACTTTCATATCATATATTAGCAACTTATAAAGTAATAACCAGAGTATCAGCCTGTACAGACCTACCATGAGGTAAACACATTATCAAAGTTATTTATAATTTGCCGTGTTTATTGGTTTCCAAATAACGAGTGAAGAGCTCGTTACAAAATTGTAGGTTACAACTTTATTTCTACTGGCATATAGCGGCATCCGGGGGCTATAGGAAACTGCAACTATCAATTTACCCTTCTAGACGTGCAACGCTAAGGCCTATACAGCTACTATTTCGTGTCTGCATTACGCATCTCAATTATAGGGGATAACCAAAGAAACACTTACCGGCAAACTTGAACGATAGGGTGACGGAGATGGGCCATGTTTCTGCACACAGTTGTATCCTGAAAAGGAAATTATTCTCAATAACAATCTGAGAAAAACACAAATAACAAAATAGGGGTAAATGTAATATATACGAGGCTGGAATATAAGCGTAAAAAACACAAGAGGTATAAGGCTTCGCTTCAACTGCCTTAGCCCTCAAGTATACGGAAGGTTGGGGCATCTGGAACGCCGTAATTCTATATGCAAACAGGATGAAAAAAAACAGGGCAGCATTATTCACTTATTATCCGAATTTTCGAGATTTGGGTCTCGTCTTCTGGGCCATCTCCGAGAGCCCTAAAGACGAGACCCAATTCCGTAAATTTGGATATATAAATAATGCTACGCTGGCTATTCTCCATGCTGTTTCAATTAAAATTACTATGCGACACACTGGAAAGAGAGTGAGCGAGTTTAGAGGGAATAAGGGAAAACATATACTTCAATGACCTCACCTAAAATACAAAAGCAGACGGGATGCTAACTTGATGGACGCTGTCACGTGTCTGTTACTAAGTGCTGGTGGCCGCGTGGGTCAGCTACGTCTCGCCGTCGGGCGTCAGACATTAGCACACGTAGCGACCGCGTACACTGTACGCCTATCACAAGGATTGTTCGTTGGTGAAAATATATCTGATTGATCGGAAGAGTTGTGGGCAGGTTATTGCGGGGGTGCGGGGTGGATTTCAAAAGTTGTGCGTTGGCGATGAAGACTCCGATTGGTCGGAAGAATTGTGGGCGGGTTGATTTCTCACGTCATGTGAAATTGACGCCGTATTTGGACAAAAAAAGGAAAAAAAAATTGCGCAATACTGAGTAAAACAAAGACGAACAGGTTCAGAGGCGCCAAGTTTGTGGGAAAGGGGCCCCCGGTTAATGTCAACTTTAAACGTTTTCACTTTGTTTATGTACAATTTTCACTATGTAAATGTACTCCTATGTATCTCAAAGTTGTAAGTCGTTAATAATAATAATAATAATAATAAAAAGTAATACTGAGTGAAATCGTAAAAAGTTTCTTTTATTTCCATGAAACCAAAGATAGTGTATTATTATTAAAGGAAATAATATTGCAATGAAATGTGGCAGGGACACCCATTTTACATAACAGTTATGACTCATTCGCATATATATATATATATATATATATATATATATATTATATATATATATATATACACGAATTTACACATACTATTCAAGTATAAATTGTAATATAGATAGAAGTCGGAGGTACACGCAGGGAATAAGGAATGAAATGTTATCAAGATTCAAGAATATTCATTATCATCATCACTCTATTTCTGTAAATGATCGTATTTTTATATGGGACCTGCTTTTGGAAAAAAAAAATGAAAGGAACACTTAACATATCGGTTACCATACTAACCTAACCAAATACAGAACGTGTGACCCCCGCCCCCCTCCCTCTTTAAAGGAAGAGAAACTTAAAGACTAACACATAGGTTAGCATCTTTCAAGGGCCTGCCCTCAACTGTAACGTAATATTGTAAGATATATATATGGCAACATTATGAAGTGAGAACAAGTCAGTGCACATATTAAACAACTACTGTGATAAACGGAACAGAAATTTAAGCTTGAAATAATATAACACGATTATGAAACAAATGAGGAAAAGGAATATATGTAACTTAATGCATGAATCCTCCCACACTCCACTCGGTCATAATAGTAATTTCACTTAAGAGCTTTACCTCGATATGACTCATGATGAGGTTAAGTTTTGGATATAGATGCATCTGGGTTTTTTGTTAGACTATCCACACTTAATTGTTCTAAGAGAAAGTATATACAAAATAGGTATGCATTGCTTAAATCATTTAAAATACATTTGTTCTCATTTTACGCGTAGTTGCCTGGAATTTTAATATATACAGATACATGTAAGTGTAATGGGTATGTAATTACAGTATGTGGATTTCTGTATATGTATGCATATACATGGTAAATGTACGTAAATTACATATATTTCATACGTATTTAATTATAAAATGAACATTAAAATGTGTTTTTTTAAATAAGAGATAAATGAACTAAGTCATCATAGTCCTAGGCCTACATAAGTGGACTGAGGATCATTCAAAGATCAAAAGCTTTCCAGAGAATTGCAGAAGACTTATATTATTAACTGACACCGGTGAAGGCATTCCTGTTAAAAACACTCCTAAGAAATACGATAAACAATAAATTATATTCCTGCCGTTAACTGGAAAAGTCAGAGCCAAGGGCTGCAATATGACATCCATCAGACTGCAATTTGCAAAAAACGAACAGAAGTTTCAACTTGACACTTTGAATATTGATATACTGAACGTGGCTTATGCAGTTTTCTTTTGCTTAGCTTCGTTTCTTGAAGAAACACTTACATCCTTACAAATATATAATTGATTGTAATTCAGTTTTTCCGAGTCTCCCACTCTCTCTCTCTCTCAGACGGAAAACAATGGAATAATTTATAAGAGCAATTGATGTATTTGTGCAAAAGACTTTGAACTTGTGTAAATTCAACCCTGGAGAATCAACCGGCCAAATTCAACCAATTGGGGCAGCAGACCAAGACATTTCAACACATAAGACTACACGAATATACTCGGGTCAAGAGGCCCCCGATATTACAACTTTTGAAAGTAAATTGTATTTTTTATAACTATACAAACCGCCGGTCCTTCACAATAGGAATTACTTGAGGCGAAGCCTGGACGCGGCCGCTGAATTTACAAACAAAGCAGAAACGGTAGTCAACTACTGTCCGGTCGTTGGCTATACCAAGACCGGGGTTGAGAGAGAGAGAGAGACGCAAAGTTTTAGGTATTTACAGTACAGAGGTTGTATTTCGATTCTACGGAAATGGTAGAAAGTACGTTTGCTTATGTTTTGTAAGACCGGGGGTGAGGGGGGATTAATAATGATGCTATTGTTGTTACTATTATTATCATAATTGATAATAGTTTCATTAAGTAGAAGTGTCCGAAGCAGAGGAATTGTGTTTTATAAATTAGAAGTGTCCGAAGCAGACTAACCGAGTATATATATATATATATATATATATATATATATATATATATATATATAAGCCGAAAAGTGGACGATTGAGCCGAAAGCAATATCATAATGGGAGGAAAATTTCATTCGAATATGGGACTCATACTCATCGCTATAAACTAACCTCTACGTCTTGCCCAACGAGTGGGGTACTTTTACATATTCGAACAGTAATACTTTACATGGGGTTGTGGTTATTAACTTCCAATGGCTCTAGATGTGATTTGAACAGTTTTAAATGTTGGGTTCGTTAAAAGCGAGTTTTTTTTCAGTGACGAACTATGCAGGCATGAATAGCTAGCCACTAAACGACGAAATTGATAACGAAAAGTCTTCAAAACGCACCCAAAGCCATTGGAGCACCTAGATTCCCATGAAGCTGAGCATTCGAGGCAAGATATATAACTATGCAGCTTAGACATCAAGATAGGCCACACTTTTGTGAATTGTGTAAGAAGTCATATGCAACTCTGAGCCATTTGAATCGCCACATTAAAAAGTCCCACATGCCTCAAGAGAAAATACAGAGAAAAAGGGCATAGCTGTCGAAGTTTCTGAAAGTAAAAGGGATGAGTGTAATGTGCAAGTAGATGACGATGTTTGCCCAAAAACTGATGTTAGTGTGGCTGGAAATGAACAAAAGGAGAATAGGGAAATCTAACCAGGATTTGGGTAATACCGCTGTTGAATACAAGGAGAATATGAGATTAGACAGCGTTAAAGGAAAAAAATTATTCTCAGGCAGGGTCATTTCTCGGAAAAAGCAATTCATTGAATAGTGTAAAGTCTTGTAGTGTTCCCGAGAGATGCAGTGATGTAGAAGTAGTAAATTCTTTTGACTGGGATGTTGTTGTTTTAGAAACAGATCTGACAAATAATATGCACATTAGTAAAATAAGAGAAAACAAGGAAAAAGGATTTAGGAAATTACCACAAACCTCTGTTGCCCCTATAGTAACTATAGATTGATACGTATTGCTATTGAGAATACAATTTTTTTATACTGTATTGTAGTACAATCATTTGTAGCATAGAGGTAATGTAAAAATTTTAGTGCCAATTAGTTAAATTTTCAGGCTGTATGGCCTTTGATCCTCTTATCCAAAAAAGTTTAAGTCTTGGTTTCTCTTACGTGAAGCTTGTTTGGTTGCCCTTTAGTGACCTACCCTTAATCAGTAACATTTGCAAGGTTTGTCGTCTGTGTTTTTGGACAGAAGCATTCATTTTCTTGCAAGATCTGCTTCACAAAAAGTGCCAATTTTACCTCCTTTTTAGCATTAAATGGAGCAGTAATCTATTTATATCAGATTTAAAGCCTTAATTCTTAAGCTGCATTCCACTTTTGTATTTATTCTCTTCTAAATTTTGGTGCAACTCCATTCTCATGACTAGTAGTAATTCACCAGACAGTTATAATGTTAGGAACTGTGTTGGACAAAAGAAAAAAAAAAGTGACAGCATAGTGGAAGAGGAGGAGAACGGGAACGTAAACAGACGTGCTGCTTTTGAGCTCCTCTTAGTTCTTCGTATTCTGGACGCCCTAAGTAACCTAGAGGCATCAGCTTAGAGAGAATGTAAATATACTGTATCTACGTACATCAGAGATAAAAAGTGTTGTTGCTAATGAATGGTTAGTCAAAATGAAGCAGGAAGGAAAACTCAAGTTGAAAAAGAACAGGAACCGTAGGCCAGATAATGCGAAGAAGAGAAAAATAGCACAATAACTTTAGTGTGTTGGGTTCTATAAATTTCCTTATTCGTCACATTTGAAACAAACTGATTCAGATTGTCCTTTTTTTTCCAGTCATGGCTGCCTGATAACTGCTCAAGATTTTCTCTCGGCCAATCAGAGACCTCCACCAAAGAACAGAAACCAGTTCCACCAAAGAACAGAAACCAGTTCCATCACCTTCTCTTATTGGCTGGAACCTGGAAACTGGAAGCTTTAAAGGCCAGTGGATGGAGGGCTTTGGAAGCCCACTGGCTGGCTAGACTCTTAAAAACAGATTTCCAAATGGATTAAAAAAATTTTTGTTCTACTGGGATTCTCTGTTACGAATATTCCTTAAATATATAGATATATATTTAGATGACTCGTCGGCAAGTGGATTAGTTTTCCAAAGGGAAATCACAAATTCTTGGTAATTTGTATTTTTCCTAGCGATACTTACCTCGAACCATTACAGTGGAGATTCCCGGATGTCGATCCAGGTCCGACCAGAAACAATACATTTTGAGGGAAAAAAAGATTGAAAAAACATTAAACAAATAAAAAATACAAAATAAATTTTTAAAAATCAAATAAATCACTGATTTTTTTAATATATTTTTTATTGTTTTTTAAGAATAAAAAAAATCACCAACCTTGGTTGGGATGCTATGAAATGTCCCCCTCCCATTTACTGGTGTGGGCAGGTGCCTGACAGCCGAAATCAATGTGCCTGGGGATACCATACAACATAAACAC
>NC_087214.1:6698284-6725784 GCF_015104395.2 Macrobrachium nipponense | reverse complement strand
TTCTCAGGATCGTTAATTCTGTAAGTGATAAATGAAACCTAGTGAATTTTGTCGACGTTAAACATACATCGCCTCAAGTTTTAATTCCAGCATAGGCCTACGCTTCATGCTTCAAGGAATAATTACGAGTTGAAAATTCAACCCATTTTGAGTTGAAAATTCAACTCATTTTGAGTTGAAAATTCAACCCATTTTGAGTTGAAAATTCAACTAATTTTGAGTTGAAAATTCAACTCATTTTGAATTATTAATGAATTTATACTCATATACCTGGTCTGGGTTTTAAAAATAATAATATTGGGGTTTCGTTATAAATATTGCTGACTATATAAATAAATATATGACTATTATTATAATTCGACGAAACTGCATCCTAATCTCACACCTTATACTGGTACGAAAGATTAATGAAGGGTGATGCAAGTATGACAAGTCTTTCTTCCATTTCAAATCCCATTTGAAAAAAGTTAAGGCTAAAATATTTGCTCTCTCATTTTCAACATTATTCTTGCGATGGAAATGTCATATTTAATCATGACAAGAAACAATACTTGGATTCATCTCTGGATGTTGCTGTCATTGCTTAGGTAAAACATAAGCTCTCTATCTCTCAATCCGTTTCAGATTAAAAAATAAAAATAAGAAAATTACTAGTTTTGTATTGTACTATGGACCCTTCTGGCTGGTCGAGGATAGCAGCGGATCTTTTACTCCTGCATAAAAATAAGGCAATATAGCCCGCATTACATACCTCAACTATTCTAGCGTGAAATAAAAAAGGGGATTTGACAAAAATAAAACACAAACTGAAAGTGAATACCTGTTAACCATACGACATACCTTGCAGATGATTAAACTCCTCATAGCTCTCATTTTAAGTTAATGAACAGGTGACTAAAATCTCACATTAGTACTACACACTTGTGTTCTTCACTAGGTATGGGGCAAAATTCGAGGTCTACCAAGAAACAGAAACTGCCAGGTATTCGAGAGAATGATAAAAATCTGAGGCAGTTTTCAATATAGCCAACACTCGTGTACAAAAAATGAAACTACTGTATACTAAAATTAACACAGAACAACAACAAGTAACTCAATAGACTGTGCCTGGCAGAAAGCGGCCTTATTGCCGGATATGATGAGGGCAAGAATAGCATGAAGGTGCCCTCAGAAGTTGAACCAGCTCACGTTGGTATCAGGCGATCAACTGGCAATTAAGGGTACGGTTAATGGCCAACGGCACAGATAAGGTTGATATTTAGCTTATGTGTACGGTACGGAATTACGGTACGAAGTTTACCAAAGTACGGTACGGTATAGTTCAGGTACGGAAAAAACGGACAAATTTCGCGTACCGTACCTCACCTTAGGCTTGGATATATCAATTACCGCTAATGCATATTTGGCCGCGTCCAATAACTTCACTAGTAGATTACTAAGGTACTTTATATTTCAGTTTGTAGGTAATATACTATGCATGTGTACTATATGTGTGTATAATTCCTTCATTAATTCCTCCACTCTGCTTGATTATGAACGTGTCTGCTAAGTACAGATCCTTTATTGTTATAGGCTGGGTAGGCACAATGAAAGCTATTCTCATATAGCCAGTTTCTGGAACTTTTCAGGGAGATTTTTTTTCTTTCTCTGACTAGGCTGAACAATTTGATATTATTGTTAAAAAAAGTATAATGTTTTATATGCAGAGTTGTGACCCCGAGATTAATGTATTTACAAAACCAAACATACTATAATTCCTATGATTTATTTTATTACAAATGTTTTACAGTATTGTAATTTCTCTATCATTTATTTGTTAATTTCGGTTTAGGTATCCTTTAGTTTTTAATTTCAAGGAAATGCAACTTCTTATCAGTTTTTGACATCTGGAAGTAAAGTAAATTAGATCGAGTGCTAAAGTACATTGATTCGGATATAAATTAAAGTACACATTCTAAAAAATATTATTTTAGTTACAGTTTACCTCTCTCTCTCTCTCTCTCTCTCTCTCTCTCTCTCTCTATATATATATATATACATATATATATATATATATATATATATGTATATATATATATATATATATATATATATATGGAGGTATATATATATATATATAGATATATATATATATATATATATATAGATACTTGCAATTTAAGTAAAAGTAAGATGCTTGTTCAACTTACAGGCATTATTCCACTACGTTCAGTGGAATAATGCCTGTAAGTTGAAATAAGCATCTTACTTTCTTAAATTGCAAGATATATCATATAATATAATATAATTATATATTATATATATTATATATATATATATATATATATATATATATAGAGAGAGAGAGAGAGATAGAGAGAGAGTAAAATAATATGTTTTAGAATGTGTATTTCAATTTATATTATTTCATATTGTTATCCATGTAACCAAATCTCTGCAACTTGCGTATTTTTATACATCATACACATATACACACAATTACATAAAGTGGAAAATAAGGAACAATATTAATAGAAATATACCGATCATAACGTCCGATATTGAGAGAGAGAGAGAGAGAGAGCCATGCCAATATTTATCAAGTCACACGATTACGGCTAAATTTCGGCCGTTAGTTTTTTATTCGTCCAAATTGCGCATGAATTAACAAGGCCAAAACGTGGGCGAGATCGTATAAAAAGCAATTATACTAATATAAAAAAAAATGGACATGATGAGGGCAAAAGTTGACGTGATAATTAAAAAGAAGAAAGAAAAAAACGTTATCAAATGGGAGAGGTGGCGCGTACGAAAGAGAGATATCGGAGTAGTCACGGATGTGGAGGGGGTTTTTGGGGGGGGGGGGGGGTTTATTACTACAAATCATGTGGAATGTGCAGCTAACATGTTTATTTGTGGATTTTGCAATAGTGAACTCCCTGTTAGAGAGAAAGGAAACCGGCGATTAGGTGGCTATAGGCCGATGTGAATCGATAACTTAGATTAACCCCAAATTCGATATATGCTTTCGATACTGAACAACGTGGACATAATATGCATGCATCACTGAAACCTCCTCCCTCTCCATCAATGGTGTTATATCACTGGACTCCGATGATGATGATGATAATAAATAAATAATTGGAACGAAGTGGATATTGTCACCGCGCGGTGAATATAATTTCAGCGCCACTTTTTGCACCTCTCGCTCTTTTCAACCATTGGCCAACAGTGTGGTCATTTTCACTTCCTGTTTTGCTTTTAGCCAGAAAGGCGCAAATTTGATTGATACTGCAGTCTTTGAAGACTTTAAGTCTCTCATAACTTTCACGGCATTGTTCCAAACTCTGATGAATTAGCTGTTGAAGTCTGGAAGCTACAGCTAAGATGTCTGTCTGTCTTTCTCCGAGTATGAAAGACAGCATGCCGATAGATAGTGGATCTCTCGAGACCGAGTCTCGATCCTCCCCACGCAACTGATCTATTCGCCTTACAATTGTCATTAACACGAGCAACCAGTGTGAACTACCTAGTACGATGAAATGTCCATAGCAGTTATGCCAGACATTAGAACAAATAGCATTGCACTAACTGTAACTACTGTTTATGATAGATCAGTGGAAACAAAAATTGGAAAGTTTGAAAAGCAATATCTATAGTGCTCACAATACTTTAATAAAAGCACTACTAAAAGAATGCAAGGGCGAAGTGGCGACACTCGTAGGCCAAAGGTTGAAAAGAGCGTGCGGTGAGAATAGGTAAGTGCTGAAATTATTTTCACCGCACGGTGACAATATCCACTTCCATAAAGGAAAGAAAATCAAGCTGAATGGAATTAATCTACTTATACTATTCACGAAACGACCAAGTTCCGGGGGGGTTAATGATGCATGCATAGCCTATTAAGTCCCGGTTGTTCAGTATCTACCTAAAGCATACTACTAGCTATACCTATTGAATTTGGAAGCAATTTAGTCACATCGGCCTAGCTACCTAATCGCCGGTTTCCTTTCTCTATAACAGAGGTCACTAATGCAAAACCCACAAATGGTAACCATGTTACCTGCACATTCCACATGATAGATAGATACTACTATTCAAGCAGTCATCGAAATTGGTAAAAAAAAGAACAAAAAAATCTACCTTGGTTTCTGCTTCATTCACTCATTCCATGGCCACCACCACTTCCTCACGCGGCATTATCCAGCCGGATGACGGTGATGCATCTTAACGGTGTCATGTCTCAAGTTAAACTGCTACGCTGCTCCCTCGGCCTCGGGCCTCGACTCCTCGAGACTCCCTCCACCTCCTCCCCCACTCTCCGGTGCTCTCTCTCTCTCTCTCTCTCTCTCTCTCTCTCTCTCTCTATATATATATATATATATAATATATAATATATATATATATATATATATATGTGTGTGTGTGTGTGTGTGTGTGTGTGTGTGTGTGCGTGTAAGTAGTTTGTTGCGCGTGATTTATATATACATACTCCAACAGTAGGAGGGAACGAAAACTCCCAAAGTATGATTGTGAAGACGAGTATTGTATGGCAGCGTTTGCTATGGGCTAGGAGCAGTTGTCGACATGCATAGAATTCCATCATTATTAAAAAATTAGGCTATGCTTCTTGCTTTTTGCACATGTAAGACAATTTGAAAACTTTTGGTATCGAGGTACATTATTTTAATTTGAAATTGATTTATTTCAATTTGAAGTCCATCTTTTTTAAATTTTGAGTTCACCTTCTTAATTTGAATTGGATCTTTTTCAATTTGTTTTATATCTCTTTTAATTGGATATTGACCTTTTTTTAATTTAAGGTTAAAAAGCTGTCGTAGGTCATAATATCTCGATATCTCTACGAACAGTATTATGTCCTTACCTTCCAGTACACAAAACAATCTCTAGAAGGCGTCTTGAAATGACAGAAGGCAATTAAGGAATATATAGGTCATTAGGTCTTGTCTGGGCCCCTGGGGAGGGGGGGGGGGTTGGGGGGTTTTGGAGGATAAGGGTATCTTTTTATAAAACAGGATCGTAGAATATGCGGCTGATTTCATTCGGTTTCCTCTTCTCATTGTTGTGACGGATTCCTTTTGTTTTTTGCTTAATTAAATCAGCTTCGATTGATCGCCTGCCCTTTGAGTAGACACACAATGTAGGTACTGTGTATACCACAGGCAGCTGCTCAGAGATTTTTTAATTAATGTTTGGTGCATGTGGCAAGGCGTTCCAGTGAGGCCGGAGAGCATTCGTTGATACTCATTCAAAGGTCCTCACGAGTCTTTACTCAGAACTTGATGTAATGAAAATCCATCGGCAAAAGATCTTCCTCAGAGAGCGCGAATGAAAATACCTTCACATCAGGTGACAGTTGTAAATAATACTCATAAGAGTATGTTAATTACCCTGATTGAATGATACCTGCTTTGGCATTAGAGTTCCCGAGGTTAATGGCTTATCAAAGGGAATCTCTTCTGTAATCACATTAATGAGATGCAAACTGTGTTTAGGGTAATTTTGTTACCAGGGACGTTGAGCTGTAATGAGATATTCTCTACTATGTTATTCATGAGAGTTGGGGGAACCTCTGGTTGGAATATATAGGTTGGAATATGAAGTATTAGAGTTTGTAATCAACCGCCAGGAAATTTTAATTGGTCCACATCAGTGTGTTTGCAGGTAAATGTACGAAAACCATTATTGTAAATGATTTCATAAAATGCTATATAGTATATCACTCCATGAGAGTTATTCAGTAATAAAATTCATATCTCACTGACTGCTACAGGTTTTGAAGCATTATTTTGGATTGTATTATAATCATGAATTCATTTTACTTTACCTCCGTTCATATTCTCTTTCTTAGATCTCACTTTCCTCAACCCTCTCCTAACAATCAATTCATAGTGCAACTGCGAAAGGTTTTCCTCCTGTTACACGTTTCAAACCTTTCTAATGTCAATTTCCCTTTCAGCGCTGAATGACCTCATAGGTCCCAGTGCTCAGCCTTTGGCCTAAATTATGTTGTAGTCTTTGATAATTACGAAGTCTACTCTACCATGGGAATGGGAACTGTATAATGAAGGATCATTCATTGTCGAGTATTAGTTCCTGTGTCTCTTTCCCTCTCAATTCTAGGCATCCAATTATGCAGAGGAGGTCATTTGGTCATTTCTGCCCTGGGTATTTGTACCCAAGGCTTTAGTGACTTTTAGTGGTATGGAAAGTAATTCAGATATACCCTAGTGATCGGGGAACTGCTTGCTTGCTTTATCGTTTAGGTTAGAAGTGAGTATACATTGCATGAGTGACTGTATACGAATCATAATTATTACTTACGTATGATTAGTTTAGAATACATACATATTGCCAAAGAGATTGGTGACGAAACTTTAAATAATAGTTTTCACAAGTTGTCAGTACAATAATTGTTTTCCCGGTAAAGAATGGCTGAACAGAAATTAAGCGTGAAAATGAACGTGAAGGAGAAAAATGATTAAAGTAATTATCAATGTAAACACAGGTAACATCATGCAGAACAGTTGGGTCTCCACTTTTTCTTTAATAATTCATAAATCCGAGGAAGTTACGTCATAGATCTTTGCACTTTTTGTTAAAGTTGCAGTCTCAAGAAGTCGTGGGCTGAGTGTTGCATGCAAGGTCAACTAGTGACGGAACTTGCAAGTTTAGGACTAATTTGATAGTGGGTGTCTTAGCGGGCCTTGAAAAGTGAGCACCTATTAAAAGATAGCTCAAAGCTGATTTAAATAGTTGATGAAAAAGATTATATATGTGTATATATATATATATTATATATATATATATATATATATATATATATATATACTATATATAATCTACCTTTAATTAGACAGATAAATGGTAGGCATTTATTCTTGACAAGTATAAAAATTGAAAACCAGTATACAAATGCACGAAATAACTGACCCGTTTCTCTTTGATGTCCTATAATGATTTTTTATGTCCAGGTAGAGTTAAATTTATTGCAGTTCTTTTTTCCGTTTAAGAGAGAATCCATTCGCGTTTCTCCTTTCATCTTATACGTGGGAGACTGAATATTCAGGAGAAATCAGTCATTCAGGATTCCGCTGAACTTGGCAACTGTGAGAGGTGGATCTTGCAAGATTTAATTCATTCAAATCTGGCTACTAGCCAATCAGTGATGCATTTTCAGCCATTCAGTGTTTGAGACAGTGAAAAGACGGAGTTGGAGTGGTTTTGGACAAGCTAGATAGAGGGAAGGAATTGGGAGCGGAGGTAAATTTATTTTAACCATAAAATTTCATCTCTCTCTCTCTCTCTCTTTTGCAAATTATAACCAGGAGACAGCTTTCCAAAGAAGGTAAAAAGCCAAAGATATACACCTGGGGAAAGGAGAAATAGCAACTTGAATGTCAAGTGACTCAGGAAACAATTTCTCATTGAAATTTCCCTCTCTCTCTCTCTCTCTCTCTTTCTATGGTCGGAAACGAGAAACAAGTATAAAGCCACATTGCATATTCTGAAGCTTGATGCAAATTCCTTGAATTGCTTGCAAGATAACTGAAGCATAAAGGAACTTCTTCTTCTTCTTGTTTTCTTCAGATGCTTCCTTCTTCCTCTCCTTGAATATGTCTTCGTTGTATGACGCTGCAGGGAGTCGTAAAGGACTTGTCTGACGGACATAATGCACATATGCATATATACAAAGACGCAGAACACGTGAACATGGTCACTCACCCGTGTCAGGGACAGCCTCTAAAAGGCAAACACAACAGTAGGTCTGTATTTAGTCAAAGCCAACAGACAGACTCTCTTCCTTTTTATCTCATTTGGACTTTTTTTCTCATTTTATTTTTGTGTGGGAAAATTGGACAATGTTGTGTTCCCCTCATCTGTAGTCAAAATTTTTTCTTTCCCAGAATTATAAAGACCCAGAGGTTCTTTATAATTAGGTTTGTTCCCTCTATTACTTTTTTCGTGAATATTTTGTATCATATTGCTTTTAAATAATAAGCTTTTCGATAGCTATAATGAATGGTTTGCTCGCTCGCCCACCAAAATATATTTCAATTATAGATATTTATGACATAACATCTTATTGAAAATTGAGCTTGCTTTTTCGTCAATGTTTCATATAATTTTAGAAAATTTGGAAGGTTCTCAAAAGCAGTAATGGATGGTTGTTAGCATGCTCGCTCAGACGTTATTCAATATAAATATCTATTTCTTGCATTATATCTTTTTAAAGACTCAGCTTGCTACAGTGAATCCGATTCAAACCTTAATCCTTGTTCCTTCTGTCAACAGATTTAGGCACTGAATAATGATTATTCTCATTCCTGATGGCATTGTGCCATAACTAAATGGAACATGTTGGAAGATGGAGATAACTGATAACTAAATGGAACATATTGGAAGGTGGAGATAACTGATAAGTAAATGAAACATATTGGAAGATGGAGATAACTGATAACTAATAGGGGCCAGGAAAGGCTGCACGGAAGGAAAGTCAGTCAGGATGTTATTAATTATAGTAATTTGTTCGTAAGAGATTTGACATTGTCATTCAGTAGAAAACATCACATCCAAAAACTTAAGGTTAAATAATTCCACTTCCCGCGAAGGAGATAAAAAGATCAAAAGAACAGACGGAATTCCTTCATCAAAAATCAAATGAAAAAGAAAAATAATGCTCTCAATAGGCTACATATAATTCGCTCCTTCAAAGCCCAGTTCCAATTCTCGAGCTTAATTCCATTTATTTTTAAGGAAAGTTGGAGATGAAGAGTTACGAAGGAAATTTGGTCTTGTTTACTATTTTGTTATTTTAATTAATGGGGAAGAAGAGCGGCTTCTGTGTCGTCCACTTTACCCGGAGAGAATGATTCTGCTGAGAAGGTTCATCTTTCTTCCTTTCCAGTTGAAGACACACTTATCGGTAAAAGGAACTTTGGTTTTACATTTCAACACTTAATCATATTTCTTCCTTTCCCTTTACCTTTGAAAGACATTTCTAGGTGAAAGGAAAATCAGTATAACATAACCTTTTTTTTGTCAAAAAGGGTTTTATTTAATATAATATACTCATTAAACTCCATTTCATCATCATCCCTTTCTGTGGTTAGTGCCGTCAGTGCACCTCACACATTGCATTGTAATCATTACTTAAGGTTCTTTGCAGCGTCCCTTCGGCCCCTGGCTGCAACCTCTTTCATTCGTTTTATTGTACCTCCGTTCATATTCTCGTTCTTCTATCTTGCTATCTACCCTCTCCTAGCAATTGATTCGTAGTGCTTCTTCAACTGCAGAAGGTTTATCTCCTGTTACGCCTTTCAAACCTTTTTGCTGTTAATTTCCGTTTCAGCAGTGATTGACCTCATAGGTTCTAGTGCTTGGCCTTTGGCCTATATTCTACATTCAATTCTATTCTATTCTATCATCATCATTTTCACCATCGTCTCTCACTCTCCGTGAAAAAATAGCCTCCGTCACATTCCGCCACTCACCTCTTTCTTTCCTGTGCTTTGTTTTCCAAAATCTCCACTCTTTTCCAGCCTCCCTTCTTATAGCTCTCTCTATCTCCAAGTAGCTCAGGGTCTTCTTCTTCCAACTCAACCGGTGGCCCCGGGAGACCCCCAGGTGACACTACCATGCGCCGTTCTCCTCCCAGGGCTTGGGAGACGGACGACATGTCCAGGCCATCTCAGTCTCCCGAAATAATGGATTATATTCAGATGGGGCCCAAGACGAGTTATCTTAAAAAGCAGTGAAAATCCACAATTACGTTTGAGTGAAAACTGTATTTTGTAACAATGGAAGTTACACAATTTCATTCGCTATTTATCTATTCTGTAGTTCATTTCTAACCAACGAACTAACCGCCTGAGAGAGAAGGGAAGGAGGACTCCAAAAATAAACAAAAAAGATGACAATGAACGTTCATGTGCTCAGGCAACGTTCATAAAGAAAATGCGAGACTCTTTCCGTCCCAGGAGACTCAGTTTCCGTCTCTCCCTCAGGCTGAGAACGTTTAATGAACGTTCTGCCGTTCTTCCTCGAAATGAGCTTCTACGAGGAACGTTTTTGCTTCCTGCCTTCCTTCGGAGCAGGAGGAGGCCATTGCTCTTGGAATTCTGGAAGCTTTATTTCATTCCTGGAAGGTTTAATGGACTGTTGCTGTGAATTACAGTTGAATAAATATTTAGGTCTTACAGAGGCATTAGGGAGAAGTACAGGTCGTTTATGCAGTAATAAGAGAATGTTTTTCTTTTAACTCATTCAATTCAGGTGAAATAATTTTAGACAAATATTTAGTTCAGTATTTTGTAGGAGTTCATGTTTGGAATATAGGGCATATGTGGAGCAATGGCAGAACTTTCTTCCTTTCCAACTTATTTAGCCTAAATTACATTTGTATATTTAGTTCTTGTGAAGTAATCTTGATTAAATGTTATTCTGTATTGTGCATTTCTCTCATATTTATTGATCCTTATTGGTCTTTAAAAGCAGTATATGCTTATGGAAACTAAATAAACTGGAAAAAAATAAGTTTCCAATGTCTTTTCGTAAATTCTTTTGTTAGGGAAAATTAATTAATAGGTCAGTTGTCCTTGGGCAGGGATAAATCTGCTGGAATATTCGACAGCACACCGCTGGCTCCTCAGCCAAGAGGTCTCTCTAGGAGGGATGATGTTTCACTCTCGAGTTCTGCCTTCAAACTAAAACGTTGTCATTTGTCCTTCAATAAACAGAAGTTAGAGGGCTTTGTGGTTTAGGAGAAAATTATTTTCTTTAGTCAGTTATTACTGATATATCAAAACTGATATAGAATAACTTCCATACCTATGTTTCTTTGTGTAATCCTTTATCAGTGCCTAAGAGATTTTAATTAAGAGATGGAATATAAATATCAGTTCATCGTTGTTCAACAATTTATCAAAGAGCCGGAGAGGGTTATCAAACTTCAAAGAAATCTGCTGTGAAGGGTATTAACTGTATCTTTTTTTTATTGACATGTATTTTATACATTTTAGAGCTGGTTAAATATCATATATGATGTCTGAACATAAAGAACAAAAGGACACTACTTTGTTGATGGGATAAATACGCATAAGAACGCGTGAGCAGTGATATATACTACATATCTCTCAAATCAAAACGACAGAGAAGCAATTCCACAAATCCTTAATTATGTCTGCAGCACCAGACACTACCGTGATTATCCACAGCCTATTGCAGACATAAATGCTATTAACGACTTTGCACACAAACAAATGACGTGTGATTTAGAACAAGTTCAGAATGGCAGTTTTTGCTAATTCGCCTTATCGCAGGCTTCGCCGGAAGGACGCTTTAGACAGATTAAATCCGATTCGAGGAACAGAACGATTATATATACATATATATATATATATATATATATATATATATATATATATATATATATGACTGGTAAAGGTGTTCTGTAACAACAGAATTCCATCTAATAAAAGGAGCCCATAAAAACACCAGAATGTAGAGAGAAAAGTACTATATTTCAGAGACTGCTGTCCTCTCTCTTCAGGTATATGAATGAGAAAAGTTTACAGAAAAGGTGGTATTTATACCAAGAGATTCGTCCACAAGTAAGCCAATTTAGGTCACCCCCGCTGATAATCTTCCTTTAATCTTCTTTAGCGTTGGTTGAATGAACACTGCGTCGACGATGTCTGATGTCCAATTCCCTTTTGAGATGTTCATTACCTGCTTCTCTTTTATACCTGAAGAGAGAGACAGCAGTCTCTGAAATATAGTACTTTTCTCTCTACATTTTGGTGTTTTTATGGGCTCCTTTTATTAGATATATATATATATATATATATATATATATATATATATATGTTCCTACTGTTAAAATGCATATTTCCCCTCTTTGAAATGTCATGTAGATTGTGTAACATTTTTTCAGATTCCTAGATAGTTTAGAGATAGGATGTTTAAATGTGTGTTCAGATTTCGCATTACATATTGTAAAAGAATATATGTATAACGTAAAGTGTAAAAAGAGAGAGATTTTCTTTGTCCGTTCGAAACTATGATTGTTTCCCCTTTTGTGTCAACACTGTAAGATTAGAGGGTCTGCGAGATCCGTTTGCTTTTCTATTCTGTCAACGCGTTTGATAGCGAGCTCAAATCTTCATTTGTGTTTTGGAGAATCTGTCATCGTATGTGATAAGCCTTCTGCTTCGAGCGATCGAGTAGAGTACATGTCTGTTGAGCAGAATCGTCTTGTACGCGTATATCTTTGATCAAAGCCACGTGGGGATTGCACATTTTTTATGTGAAGTTGCGTCAGAGTTCGAAGCTACTGGAAGCATTTATGCCAAATACGTTTTGTGTCATCTCCTCAGTCCAGTTTCCGCAGGGAAGAAGAATTCATTATATCTTAGAACCTCGAGGCAGTAACATCTCGATCTCGCTCTCTCTCTCTCTCTCCTCTCTCTCTCTCTCTCTCTCTCTCTCTCTCTCTCTCCCGCGACATCCTTGAGATTATATTAACGTAATGTAAATTGGTCACTTGTAACTTAGAATTTCATATTTGATATTTCTTCGAGTTTGTTTAGTAGGTTATTTAGTTTTTTGTGTGGGAATCTGAACAAAACATTGTTCATAACGGCGCCTGGTTTTTGTGAAAGTGTGAATCAAGCCTGCAGCAAAGAAAGAAAGAAATTGGTATACCAAAAAGGTAAAGTGTGTTATATTTTTATTAGTTGCAACTAATAACTAATAATTGTTAGGAACAGTGGTTAACTAATAACTAATAACGGATAGGAACTGTGTTTAACTAATAACTAATAACAGGTGATTACTAAGGTTTGGTAAAAATTGATGGTTATATTGTTTTGAGTGAAAAAAGATTTTATTTCACATTTTACACATTGCGTATTTTTTGTGTTTTGTGTTTGTTCAATTGTTTGTGCACTTGTTCATTTTCTTATTGAAGTGTGCCTTTTTATTTTATATTTTTATTTGCATTCACAATTTAATGACTAGTTATTTTTCATTGCTTAAATCATTGCATATTTAATTAAATTAACATTTGTGAATTAATTTGCATTTACTTAGAATTCTTTTCAAGTTTTGTTGTTGTTTAGCACTTGTGAATTAATTTCAAATTTTCAATTATTGCCTAACACTTTTGAATTTCAATTGAATTAATTATCTTGAATTTTGTGATAAATTAATTTTGATTTAATTTTACTTAATTAAACTTTATTTTGTTTTCAAGTAACAGTAATTTTCCCTGATATTGTGAATTTCACTTATAAATTTTGAATCTGATAATAAATTTTTGTATTTAAAATTTTTATAAAGTGGGTTTTTATTTTTTATTTTTATACCAGTAATATTTGCATTTGATTATATTGATGATAGGTAGAATCTAGAGTGGTAATTGATTTGCTTTCCTTCATTTACTTGAAGTGACTTAGAACCAGGGAAGTCCTTAGACTTCTGAAATCAGGGAAATACTTAGACTTTTAAAGTTGTTGATGGAGTGATGCCCTTTGATTTAATTACTTAAAACACGACCCTCACACCTGTTTGATGAACTTAGTCTGATTTTCTGCAATACTGGTAAGTAGTTAAGGGATCACTGTTGCCTTTAGAGTATTCAGTCGTTTAGTATGTGTTATGAGGGTTCAGGTGTCTGGCTTTTGGTGAGGTAATAATTGATGAATGGTAACCAGATACTTGGCACTTCGTAACAATATATATATATATATATATTATATATATATATGATTATATATATATTATATATATATATAATCAATATAATATATATATATATATATATATATATATATATATATATATATATATACATATATATATATATATATATATATATATATTATATATATATATCTTAATATATATACTATATATCATTCGAGCTACAAATGTCCTTTAATATCTAATTCGCTCTACCTCGGAATTGAATATATTTTTCATATATGTACCGTATAACTTATTAGCCTCTCTGATAGCAGATTCGGTAGCGTCACTGTCCGTTCCTGATTTCGTTCCCCGTCCAACTGGACGGTGGTTCGATCCCATGGGGGGACGAAATTATTATCAACTAAAAAATTCCCCCCTCGGTACATATATGAAATATATCAATTCCGAGGTAGAGCGAATTAGATATTAAAGGACATTTGTAGCTCGAAAGATTTATATGAATCACGGTGATGTGATAAGTATTCATATTATTATATACTATATTATATAATAGTATTATAATATATATATGCATACATATAATAATTATAATTTTCCTTTTGACTGAAATAAAAACAGATATAATCATTGAAAAAAAGGGTTATATCTCCCGCTGTCATCTAGTACAGTGATGAAGGGGACCCTACCTAACCCAACCCACATCCACCCTCCACACCACGGAGGACCCATATTGCCAGTCAACCCCCCGCCCCCCCCGCCCCCCCAAACCCATCCCCTCTCACCCACCTCCCCCTATTATTGGCCGGATGACGACTGGGAGTTGGATCACACACAAGTGTCTATAATATATTATTAGAAAGATACATAATATATATATATATATATATATATATATATATATATATATATATTATATATATATATATATACAGTAGGACCCTTGACTCACGAACACAATCCGTTCCTAGACCTTGGTCGGTGTGCTTCCAAATTGTTCGTGGAACTCGGAGCTAAATTTGCCCCATAAGGTTTAATGGGAATAATATTAATTTGGTTCTCGACCCCTACGAACCAATATATATATGTATATTTTGCCTTATTTTACACAGATAATGTAAAAGTCATTGTAAAAAACCTTAATATATCTAATAATATAATTTAAAATGGTAAACTAACACTATAAAAACGTTTGTAAAGTGAACACTTACTATGACTGGCGAGACTTCTGGCTTGACGGACAAGAGAAGAGGAGGGTGGTGGGTGGGGAGGAGGTTATTGTGCGGAAGGAGACCCTCCCCCATCCAGGTCGGGGAGATCTCGTTTCCGGAGATTCAAACTCTTCTATTTTTTTGTTTTTTTGGTGAACGTTTAATCACAACTTATCCAATGTCTGTTGCCTTTTCCTTCCTTGCTAACTTTTCTGAAATGGCTCATTAAATTTTCATTGAGCATATTCACGATCCTGTTCGTAACAATTTTGTCCTGGATGATACAATTCAAGGAAGCACTGGACATCATTCCACTTTTCCAATGCGGCTTTTATCACATCACTGCTGACATCTGTAACTTCCTCCCCAGCCTCCTCTTCGTCAGTTTGATTGCTCCCGAGCAAGTTGCTCCTGCTGCTCTTTGTGGAGTTGAACAAGTTCGTCCGCAGTCCAAATCTTCTGAATGTTCAGCGACCAATTCTTCAACATCTTCGTCGTTGACTTGTAGACCCATACTGTTGCCCATGGACACAATTTCTTGCACAATCTCTGCATCGAAGCCCTCAAAGTCACGGACAGTTACGCACTGGGGCCAAAGTTTCCGCCACGCAGAATTTAATGTGCGGTACGTAACTTCAGGTCCATGCGTTATCAATGAGGGTTATGCAGTGAAAACATTAAAGTGCTTCTTCCAAAATTCTTTTAAGGTTAATTTTGTCTCTTCAGTTACACGGAAGCATCTGGAGAAGAGCGCCTTCGTATATAATTTCTTAAAATTGCTAATGACTTGTTGGTCCATGGGCTGGAGAACAGAGGTCGTGTTGGTGAAGGAACTTGAACTGAATGAAGTCATGTTTCACTGCAGTCAGCCAAGTACGAAGGGTGTGCCGGGGCATTATCCATGATCAGAAGGCACCGCAGGGGTAGCTTGTTCTCTGTTAGGTACTGACTCACGGTCGGCGCAAACAAACTTCATCAATCCACTCCATAAAACAAGTTCCGTGTCACCCATGCTTTTGTATTGGCCCTACCACATTACAGGCAGTCTGGCCTTATTTACGTTGTGCTGCTTAAAGGCACGCGGGTTATTTGAATGGTAGACAAGTAGCGGCTTTAGTTTCAAGTCGCCACTTGCGTTTGAGCATAACAAAAAGCGTAAGCCTATCCTTCATTGGCTTGTGGCCTGGGAGCGCCTTCTCTTCTTGGGTGATAAATGTCCTGTTGGGCATCTTCTTCCAGAAGACCCGCCCAGTTTCATACATTGAAAATCTGTTGAGCGACGTATCCTTCGGCCTCCACGAACTCGGCAAACTCAGTCACGAATGCCTCAGCAGCGCCTTGTCTGCGCTAGCAGCCTCACCATGCCTAATTACAGAGTGAATTCCAGTTCTTTTCTTGAAGTTATCAAACCACCCTTTACTAGCCTTAAAATCATCTGGCGTGGCACTAGTAGAAGGAGTTTCCTTCAGCAAACTCTGATACACTTGCCGAGCTTTCTCGCAGATGATCGGCTCGTTTACACTATCACCTGCCATCTGTTCTCATGTACCCACTTCAAAATTATTTTTTCTGCCTCTTCGAGGGTTTGCGATCTCATCTTGGTTAGTACTGTCACTCCCTTCGCAACATTTGCTTCTTTAATGGCATCCATTGTTTTTCAAAATTGTCGAAATTGTCGACTTGGCCATCTTGTACTCACTTGCGATATCGGTCACGCGAACACCACGTTCAAACTTTTCTATAATTTCTTTCTTTATTTCAATGGTTATCTTCCCTCTGCACCCTCTTCTCACCATCACTCTTCACTTTCTTACTTTCACCACCACTCTTCACTTTCTTAGGGCCCATTATGAAGAAAATCACAAGTTTTAGCGCAAAAAATGCTAAGCGAATTGACGAACGTCTTGTACACAATGAGATGAGACAAAGAGCGATGCGTGGGTGACGCCGTGCGTGGGCGGCTGGAGGATGGCTGTTCCCATGGCAACTCAAACGCTCTCACGTGTGCTGGGCGATTTCGCGCATTTTTCAAATGTTTGTGTCTAAAAATTAGTTGTGAAACAAAGTGAATTGTTATTTTCCAGAAATTTCCAGCATTTTTCAAATGTTCATGTCTCAAAATTAGTTCATGACCCAAACAGAATTTATTTTTATTTTCCGCATTTTTTTTTGTTCGTATCTCAAAGTTAGTTCGTAGGTCAAGGGTGAAATTTTACCATATAATTTTGGTCGGGGATCGAGTTGTACGTGGGTCAATGCGTTCGTGAGTCAAGGGTCTACTATATATATTACTTTATGTATCAACAAATATGATTTTGACACTTTAAAAAACTTGGCCAATGATGACAGTATTATTATTACAAAACCAGACAAAGGTAAGGGTTGCGTAATTTTGGATAAGGATACTTATATTGAGAAGATGGATATTATCTTAAACGATCATACAAAATTTGAGAAAATAGGTGTTCCAGATTTATATAATATCATTAAACCAGAGGACAAAATTGTAAGGTTTCTAAGGTTGCTAAAACAAAAAAAGATAATTGATGATGATATATATCAGGAACTATTCCCTACAGGGTCTTCGTATGGGGTTTTGTATGGGGTTGCCCAAAATACATAAAGAAAGTGTCCCATTAAGGCTCATTCTTTCCTCAGTAAACACTCCTAGTTATAAGCTTGCCAAATTTCTGGTTCCTTTACTTGAGCCTCTCACTAAAAATGAATTTTCTTTAAGCAACTCTTATAAATTCAAGGAGGATATTTTTATACAAGAATCAGAATTATTTATGGTTTGTCTGGACGTTGAGTCTCTTTTTACTAATGTCCCTGTAGGGGAGACGATTGACATTATTTCAAATAAGTTATTTATAGAGCCGGACTCTACTTTTCATAATTTTAGTCGTGAGTTTTTTCAAAAGTTGTTAGAACTGGCCGTGCAGGACACGGCTTTCATTTTTAATGGCTTTTTATACAGACAAGTGGAAGGAGTAGCAATGGGATCCCCACTGGGTCCGACACTTGCTAATATTTTTATGTGCTCTTTGGAGGAGCGTATGTTTGATGATTGCCCCCTTAGCTTTTTGCCTCAGTTTTATCGTAGATACGTTGATGACACTTTCGCCTTATTCCGAAACAAGTTTAATGCGGAACAATTCTTAGAATTTGTCAATGCCCTACACCCTGATATCAGATTTACACTCGATGAAGAGGAAAATACAAAGCTTCCCTTTCTGGATGTTCTAGTGTCCAGGAACGAGGAAGGCTTCTACACTGGTGTTTTTAAAAAAAGACTTTTATTGAGTTAGGGATCACCTTTTATAGTTCTTGCTTTTATAATTGTAAACTTAATACTATCTCAACTCTCCTACACAGGGCCTTCACCCATACCTCTAATTGGTTTACTTTTAATGAAGAAATGAACTTTCTTTCCCAATATTTTAAAAATAACTGCTTCCCAGACAAACTTTTGTTTCAAGTGCTTAAGAAAATGCTTGATGCCCGATTCATAGAGGTGCCAACGGTTTTGACAGTACCAAAATTAAAAATGTTTGCTAACTTCCTTTTTCTTCATGACAACCTCTTCAGAAAAAAGTTCCTGGCAATTATTCAAAAGGAATTCCCGGCACTGAACCTAAAAATCGTCCCAAAAAATCCATTTACTATCGGATCCCTGTTTAAAACGAAAGACCGCCTTAGTCCTCTTCTAAAATCTAATGTTGTATATAAATATACGTGCCCGAGATGTGATCACGGGCCTTATGTGGGTTGTACGAAGAGGTTACAAAAGTGAGAATAGATTCCCAAAGGGGCTTAAAGTTTTAGAACGGGCAGCAGATTAACAAACCCCGAACAGTCAAATATCAGAAACCACTCTAAATCATGTAAAACATATATTAATGATAAGGATTTTACTATTATAGGCCCAACACAAAATGAAAACGACCTAACAACCTTGGAATCCATTATGATAAAAAAGATAGTTCCGTCCTTAAATGCGCAATCCTCCTCTGTTCAGTTGTCCATAGCCTACTAGTTTATATTTTCTAAAAATTCTCTCAGTCACTGCCCGTCCTTTGCGAGGATAAGGTACAGAATAGCCTTACAGTTTTAGTGTTATTTATTTATCATTAATTTTTTACACCCATATCATAATTTGTGTATGCTTTTTCTGTAATTTTTAAATCATTTTAATGTAACTGTACTGTACATAATTTTAACGTTCAGTATGTTTTTCTGTTTTAAGAGATTCGTAAATTTTTAAATGTTCTACATTCTGATGTTGTTCACTGAATTTTTAAATATTGCGTAATTTTTATGAATTATGCAGTGCGTAGTTTTAATGTTCGTGTGTTTATTTCTAATTATAGCCTTGAGAATGCGACTATGAGTCGTGAAACGTCGGCGAAATAAATGTACCTGAGTACGATGCCTTTCCCTTTGGTTCCCCTGATGATATATATATATATATATATATATATATATATATATATATATATATATATATATATATATATATTTGTGACGTTTATAGATTGTTCGTCTACCCCGCAATTAATTAATTAATTTGATTTGGAAAACGGCAGCCATTTCTTTAGAATATCAGCTGATTTTAGGAAACGCGGGAACCAAAACCCGCCAGCCAGAGATAGGGCATTCCCCAGTTGGGGGAAAAGTGTCTTTGTCAGCTTTAGGACGTATCTCAAAGGGAAGAGGATGTAGGCAGATTGGTACTTCTTAGACCTATAACTTAATCTCTCTTTCCTGTGACCCCTCTGCTGGCTGTATGCTTGTTTTCCAGGATTTGCCTTGATCGTGGGGGGGTTAAGCTGACCTTCCAACCCCAAGCAACCCACCTGAATTCTGTCTCAGTCGGCTGCGAGACGTGATCTCGGACAGAGGTCAAATTACCTGCCTTCCTGTTAGGCCTACCCAGGGTGTGAGTGGCGCGCCAATGACCCAGGCCTCAGACAAAGGGGGGCCCATGCTTTTCTACAAGAGCCACATTTCTACAAAGGTCCACATGAACACGACCTCCAGGTACGTCTTGTGGAACAGCATATTGCCAGTCTCTCCCAACCTATTATCATTTTGATCCTCATTCTCCCAATTCAATTTCCAGCAACAAAAGGAATTCATCCCTTTGTTCCCTCTCACTGCCTCATGGCCGCATGCTTCCCCTTGTGTGATCGTCCCAGACCAATGGAGTCATTGCATACTTTCAGTGAAACCTTAAAAGTTCCTTCTCCCCAGTATTAGAGAATTAATTAATCAAAGCAAGAAGTCATTTTTCTTTTATCTCGTTTAATCTGGGATTCTTTTCCAGATTCCATGAGTCACGTGCCGTCTCTCTGCCCGCAAGTGTGCATTACCCCAAGTGAATGAAAATCAGCTTGAATTGAATGAGAGATTATAAGCCCCAACGTGGGGGCCAATATCATTTACCTTTTCTCCAGGCCAGCATGGGCCTTTTTGTAAATAAATAGCTGTAAAGTAACGAGCTGAGTTTTCTGGCGACCTTTTCCTCTAAAGAAATTATCAATAATAATCAGTTTTACGGTAAGTTCAATTAATTTCAACTTGTCTTCCTTCAATTATTTCCGTTTACGTATATAGCCTCTCTCAAGGCCAGCTATATACGTAAAATTGGCGAATCTTGCCACGATTGAACCTAGCGTGCTTAAAAAAAAGCTTGTAAATCGCGTTATCCGTTGTAAAACGTAAACTGTAAATGTTTTTCAAAGCGCAAAACTAAGCACACTTGCACGGGAGAAAAGACACTGACTCATGGTAAGGTATTCCATTCATTAATATGATTATTCTATAACCAATGTTAGCTTAAGGTACGTTTAAGTATTTTTATTGTAGAAGTGTGTTAAACAAATGTGAAGGTAGAAATATTATTATATTGTAACGGCCAGAGCGCCGAGCGAGTTCTGTTATTTTGTAAATCGCATTGTTGTTGTAGGAGCTCACACGAACACGTGTGCAGATAGATGCAAAGGACCAGATCAAACTAGGAAGTGCTTTGCCAGGGTTTATTGCTGTATTAGAAAGCCTAGCTAGTTAGGAGTGTTTTACTAATAGTTACGGCAAAAGAAGTGTACAATTCTTTTGTCTGTGATAGGTTAGGATATTCATTTTTAACTTAGTTTTCATTCCAAGTGTTGGTAACCGCTTATCTCTCAGCTTAAATTCAGCTTAGAGCACTCTCGCGCCTGTGCGGTCTCAACCAGCCTTCGTTTTCGCTCACAGCGGCAGCCATGTTTTTATCCCTTTAAGAATTATCTAAACAATTTAAGCAAATTAACGTAAGTCTCGAAGTTTTAACGCAAATAATATCAATCTCGGTACTAGTATCTATCGTCCTGCCAGAGAAATTAACGTAATTCGCCTTGAATAAGAAAGTAGAATTTTGTGTTGTAAATTGCCTTCGCATTTACAGAGAATCAGCTGATTAGCCCGCGCTGGTCAGCTCACTCACGTGTTTCACCTCGCATCGCTCACTCACTCGCTCGCTGAGCGAAGTTTCATTTCACTTCGCACTTAACGTAACCTCATTTACAATGGTAACATCGTTTTAAAATCCTTACCGTCATTTTTCACTTGTCCTTACGTAAAGTTAACGTAAACCTTAAAAGTAGAGTCACTTGCAAGAATTGTTAACGTAAAACACGTCTTTGTAAATTTCATATTAAAACGCAAATCATTCATAAGCGCACCGCCGCTAACATTAACGTAAACATCGTTCACCGCGAGCGCGTTATCATTTTCATAAAACGTTATCCAAAGCAATTCTTTCATTTCACGTTAACGTAAGTAAATCATTTAACGCAAGTTGCGTCACATTAAACTAACATTAGTAGTTCAATTCAAATATAAGGGAGTTCATTCATATATCATTTTTCACCCTCTCCGAGAGAGAGAGAGAGAGAGAGAGAGAGAGAGAGAGAAAACCAGAACCCATTATTCACGAAGCCAAGAGTACTACATCTTACCATTAATTATAGCATGCAGAATTAACATTATTTAGTCTCTTGTGTCTTTCATTTACACAGCGTGATACGTACGCGCATGTGTCCATTGCAGTTTGCAAGCATTTATTTATTTCATTTACCCGAGTACTTCAGCGAGGGACTGAGCATTTTCAATTATCATTACCTGTCGTTGCCAGAGTGGTCTTTTCATTTTTCTTCTATCACAAAAGACTTGCGTATACCGCAAGCACAATTCGCACAGTGTGCCACGCAAATTCATTACTTCCAGACAGGGAAGTCGTTACCAGTTTAGGACTGGCCACCACCAGTGCACTCAGGTCTTACCATTTCACAGTGCCACTATTCTTGACACTGTCCATCGACTGGCTGCTGAAGTACTCCCCACCTTTTACTTTCCTCCACTATTACCCTCTGCCACGAACAGAGTACCATTTCACTTCAGTATATTTAAGTATACTGCATGTAGTGTCCGGGACACACCAGCACGATACCAGTGCTCCAAGGAACGCCTCCATAAGGGCCATTGCACCTGTACAGGCCGTACAGGTAGCCATTAAACCTGCTGTTCCGTCCTTACGGAACGCCCAAGTATTAGTGTGTCCATGTACAGGGTCAGTGATCCTTCGGAACACTCAACAAGGGAACGCCTCCCAGAAGTGCCGCAATACCAGCCCTAAGTGCTGACAAACCTGTGTGTCCGTCCCTACGGAACGCCCAATTCATTAATGTCCGTGTACAAGAGTCAGTGATCCTTCGGAACACTCAACAAGGGAACGCCTCCCAGAAGTGCCGCAATACCAGCCCTAAGTGCTGACAAACCTGCGTGTCCGTCCTTACGGAACGTCCAATTCATTAATGTCCGTGTACGAGGATCAGTGATCCTTCGGACCAACCATAAGGAACGCCTCCGAAAGTGCCGCACCTGTATTGGACCTACAGGTAGCCCATTCCAACGTCTCCCAAGTTGGGAACGCCCGTAAGTGTGACGTACGCCGCACACTTCCTTCGATTTTTTCACCTCATCAGAAGGTGCCATTCACAAAGTGCCACCGAGCCCCCAGTCTTTTCAGACTTTTCATTACCACGTCGCAGAACACATTTCCAAGTGAGTGCTACTTTCCATAGTAGGCACTCCCATTCCATTCAGTACCCTTTCCTGGCCATTATTTTCATTTTCCTCCGAGCCTCTACTGCAGCCTAAGGGAAATGTCTTCCCCTCTTCCCGCGACTTCTTTGCCAGAGAGTAGAGGAAGCTCGGAGCCCTCATAACTCTGGGCAAGGAGGCTGGTTACACTGGACCAGCACTTGACCAGTGGATAAAGACGCAGCAGGCTGCCGCGCGCCTGCAGGGAGAAAGAAAGAAAGAGAAGCAGAGGAGAAAGCCAGAGAAGCAGAGAAAGAGAGAAGAAGAGAAAGCATGAGCTAGCGCTCCTAGATGACGCAATCTCTCTGCTAGTTTCCAAGCCCCAGACATGAGCTGGACTCCCGGTTAAGAGTGGTTGCGGAGGTTCTGCACCACTTGTTGTGTGCGTGGGCATGCTGTGGATTCCGACCAGTGCCCAAGTCGGTCTCTACCTTGGAGGAGAGCTTCCAAGGGTGAACTTCTCCAAGGCTACCATGTAGCCCTGCCTGGTGAACAGTCTCCTACGGCCTATCAGTGGGTACAAGTCATGGCCGACACCGAAGCCCAGTCTCCCTTATTTCCATAAAAGGCATTGCCTAGGTGCCAAAATCCGACGAACGAAGAAATTCAGTTTGAATGGATTGACGGTAACCTCTATTTCTGTTCCTTCGGTCCTTCTGAATGTGGAAATGCCTTTCTGGACCAGGAGACCCCGGAAATCACATTGTGCCGCCTGGGCGTAGTTGACCAACTTTCATATGTTTATCAGGTGATATTGGGCCGAGATCTACTTAAGCTGTATCTCCCCTGGACGCAGCTCCCACTGACCCAGATGCACCGGATCCCTGCAGCATGCCTCATAATCAATCATACAGTTTTAGATTCAGAGTCTAGTGCCTCCGATGTCCCCAACATCCCTTTTATTTGTGAACCTGGCCCTGACCCGACCCTAGTGTCAGAGCCAGACGTTTCTTCTGCATCATCTCAGCCTCTTACCATTTTTACCGCCTACCTCATCCACTTTGGAAGAGGTAAGCCCACCAGTTAACCCCGGACTTGTTTCCAAGGGTGATTCAACGGTAGACCTTCCTAACCTCACCCTACCTCAAATCACTGCAGAGAGGACTCTTCACCTGTGCCAGAGCACACTGCCAGCCTTGGTGACTCCACAGAATTCGCAACCTGTGGGGCCAATTTCTCGGCCTTACCTCCGTCCAGCTGTGCCAGCGGAAAGAGGTTCTGGAACACGTTCTGCCGAGACTGTGGCCAACCGCAAGGGTCACATGTCTGCCAACTATGGAGGGTGCCGCAAGCACAAACCACCATATTTCTGCGCCATCGCAATGGCCGTCACCAATCCTTCTTCACTAGGACCCCCAGCTAAGGGCCCTATAACATGTCGCATCACCCCTCCAAGCCATTATCCGCCAAGCCTCGTCAGAGCCTACGACGACTCTGGCGCTCAAATCTCCCTGATACGGGAAGATCGAATCCCCCGAGGGGCTAATATTGACAGACGTCAACTGATAACCATTGAAGGCATCAATCACATTAAACTGATCCTTCCGACCGTACAATTGAGAGTCACCAGACCTCGTTTCTCCAGAGTATGTACTCTTGCCGTTGCAAGCTACATTCCAGGAGGTTACGACCTCCTCCTAGGGCAAGACATGAAGTCTCCTTCACCTTTCAATAAGCCTAGGGGTCCTAACCCCACGACAAATCACTCCAAAGCAAGGAGTCATCGAAATTCTACTTCCTCCAGGAAGTACGTCCACCAACAGTCTTCCCCGTTACCAAGGAGGGAGATTGATCATTCACAGTTCCGTTGCAAAACCTGCAACATAATAGGGCACTCCACGAATTGGCCTAGGTGCCCTAGCCGACTACCAGCAGCGGACACTGTCCATTTTCCACAAGGCTTAGCCTTCAACAAGAGACAGGAGCCTCTGTCCTCCCCATTTCCAAGGGCACGCTGAGAGGTATTGCACCTCCGGTACCCGCCACAGGTCCAGTCGACCTCAACACTCTGCCAGTGCCACTTGGCAGCACTGAGCAGTGCCAAGCTCCGTCCAGCCTGGACGTAGAGCCACCACAGAACTTGACTTCTGCGCCTGGCCCCGAGCTAGCGCCGGCGCCTAACCTAACCAAGGATCCTCCTACAGGAGATCCTCCAACAGGAATGGAGCTTACTGCAGCCCATGGCCAATCCAAAGTCCATGAGTCTTCTTCACCCTCACCACTGACGCCCGAGGATGAAACTCCGGCAGACCTAACCTTCATACCTCCTCTGGAAAACCAGGAACTGCCCGACCAGGAGTCAGCCTGGAGTTTTCCCCTTACAACGGCTGTCGCAGCAGCCGGAGTGAGGGCCTCCCCTGCAGTAGGTTCCACCTCTACAACGGTTGCTGCAGATACCGAAGTAGGGTGTTCTCCTGAAATCCCTCAGGCTACCACTGCCTCTGCTCCTGCCGGCGTTTCTGGCCTTTCCCCAGAGTCGGTGCCTCCGTCTACTCCTAGGACTAGTATAGAAGAAGAAGGGACGTAACCAATCATTAACAAACTAACCCAAGAGCCACATGCTCTCCTTGACACCTGTGCCCGAGGTACAGGGTCGCATTCATTTGCAGAATGATCCTGGCACCTACCCAGAGAAGGTAGCCAGCCTGATCTCTGCCATTAGAACTAACCCTCTAACCCCTAGCCATTGTGATACTAACCCTCACTTAAATATAATTACCTTACCTTTACATTTATTTTCCATCCTGGTAACGCACTAACCACTCATCATCCTCACGCACCATTACCTCTCATGTATTTTAACAGTTCCGTCGCTGAACTACTGCTGTGCGTACCACACTCTGGAATGATTGCGTCTTCATTTAACTATAATGAGTAGGTTAGGCTAATGATTTAGTACCAGGGCATTAGGTTAGTAGCAAGTAGAATTTTCAAGTAACCTTATCTAGGGGTAGAGTAGACTGTCGTCACAAGACAACCCGTAGTTATTACTTAGGCTAGACTACATCACTACATTAAGTTAGTACACTTAGCATCTTTGCCTATAAGTTAGGTAGGCCACTGTAGTTAGCTGTATCGCTGCTCAAAAAACTTCAAGTTGGAGTAGGAGAACTGGGTAGTCGAGACGATCAATTTATTTAAGCCAAGACCTTCACGCCCGAAAGGGAGTGAATGCCTTCTTAACAGGGGGAGCTGTGACGTTATAGATCGTTCGTCTACCCCGCAATTAATTAATTAATTTGATTTGGAAAACGGCAGCCATTTCTTTAGAATATCAGCTGATTTTTAGGAAACGCGGGAACCAAAACCCGCCAGTCAGAGATAGGGGATTCCCCAGTTGGGGGAAAAGTGTCTTTTGTCAGCTTTAGGGACGGATCTCAAAAGGGAAGGATGTAGGCAGATTGGTACTTCTTAGACCTATAACTTAAGCTCTCTTTTCTGTGACCCCTCTGCTGGCTGTATGCTTGTTTTCCAGGATTTGCCTTGATCGTGGGGGGTTAAGCTGACTTCCAACCCCCAAGCAACCCACCTGAATTCTGCCTCAGTCGGCTGCGAGACGTGATCTCGGACAGAGGTAAAATCACCTGCCTTCCTGTTAGGCCTACCCAGGGTGTGAGTGGCGCGCCGATGACCCAGGCCTCAGACAAAGGGGGGCCCATGCTTTTCTACAAAGAGCCACATTTTCTACAAAGGTCCACACTGAACACGACATCCAGGTACGTCTTGTGGAACAGCATATTGCCAGTCTCTCCCAACCTATTATCATTTTGATCCTCATTCTCCCAATTCAATTTCCAGCAACAAAAGGAATTCATCCCTTTGTTCCCTCTCACTGCCTCATGGCCGCATGCTTCCCCTTGTGTGATCGTCCCAGACCAATGGAGTCATTGCATACTTCAGTGAAACCTTAAAAGTTCCTTCTCCCCAGTATTAGAGAATTAATTAATCAAAGCAAGAAGTCATTTTTTCTTTTATCTCGTTTAATCTGGGATTCTTTTCCAGATTCCATGAGTTACGTGCCGTCTCTCTGCCCGCAAGTGTGCATTACCCCAAGTGAATGAAAATCAGCTTGAATTGAATGAGAGATTATTAGCCCCAACGTGGGGGCCAATATCATTTACCTTTTCTCCAGGCCAGCATGGGCCTTTTTGTAAATAAATAGCTGTAAAGTAACGAGCTGAGTTTTCTGGCGACCTTTTCCTCTAAAGAAATTATCAATAATAATCAGTTTTACGGTAAGTTCAATTAATTTCAACTTGTCTTCCTTCAATTATTTCCGTTTACGTATATAGCCTCTCTCAAGGCCAGCTATATACGTAAAAAAAAAAATATATATATATCGTATATATATATATATATATATATATATATATATATATATATTTATATAATACATATGTGTGTGTGTGTTATGTATGTATGTATGTATAGAAAGCCAAG
>NC_087214.1:6677770-6697784 GCF_015104395.2 Macrobrachium nipponense | reverse complement strand
ACATACAGAAATAGATGATTTGATAATAAACCGACTATATTGTCTAACTTCTACAGCCTGATAATAAGAGCAATATAACATAAGTGCCTGTGTGTGTCAAAATAGTACAGGAAATAAATGGCGATTAAAAACGGTTAGCTGACGAACTCCTGTTTGAACGTGGGTTAAAAAATTTAATAATAATAACTGCTACATGGCGGCGCTGGCCGCCCCACTGAGCGAGAGGGAAAGTGTGGGTGCATACGTGTGCGCCCGCACACGCTAGTACGTTTCTGTGTGCGAGTGGGCGTCGACCCGTGTGCGTGCTTTCCTCAGTGTGTGTGTGTGTTTGTACGAGGGAGGGCTGGGGGAGAGTCGTCAGCAGCTCGGCCCGTCTGGTTAGTTTCAGAGGCTAGACCGATGTTCGTTCCGAATTTTGACAGACATGAAACAGCTCTGTTTTTAACTTATATTACGTCACATAGTCCTATTTCTATCAATTCATAGGACAAACTTATGCTTCTGTATTTCCCTTGACATTTTTTTTCGAATGAACTCCGTAAAATTCTTTGGAGGCTTCGAGAATTTCGAGTCAGTGGTCCCTTGGGTGAGCTTCTTGTTCCATAGAGTAAGGGTCTTCATCTTCTCAAAAGTAACTATATTATAATACCAATAATGAATATAAAAAATGTGTGTGTGTGTGAGAGAGAGAGAGAGCTCTACGATCACCTAACTTTGGACTTAGGACTAACTCCTCCACTTCCCTACTGTCCAAATTTAGAAACTCCGCTGCTTGGAACTCGAAATAAAGCCACACCTGGAATTAGGGACATGGCAAAACAAAATATTAATATGACAACCAATCCCAGGAGAGAGAGAGAGAGAGAGAGAGAAATACGCAGCCTCCATTTCTGGTCCTGTTACTTCTTGGGAAGCTTAGCGTTAAATGACAGCAACACCCTCCCCCCCCACCCCCCCACCACCCCATTCCCAACTCTATTCTCGCTTTTTTTAATGTTATTCCCACCAATCTCACCTCCCCGACCCTACAGCAGCGTGGCCCCAAATGTATAAGCTAATTCCTCTTTACACGAGAATGCTTACTCCTCACTTATAGATAAGGAGGCCTTGAAAAGAGAGAGAGAGAGGTGGGGGGAGGGTAGCATTGCCAAATTGATTTTACATGATAGGAATATCTTGTTACATGTTATAACCAATGAGAGAGAGAGAGAGTGAAACACTTCGGGGAAATTCAAGTAAGGGAGTCCATGGTGCCACGCACGTATAAAACAAAACAGAATTGTGTACGAAGTGCTTGCTAAGCAATAGAGTGCTTGGCAATAACATCGACATCTTTGTCACCTTACCCAGCACATACTACATACCATCGAATATAACCAAACTGACCCTTCACGACAGAAAAACAAGGACCTCAACAAACAGCCAATCACAGATGTATCATCTAGAAGCCGTGACTGATCAAAGGAATTAGCCTTAAACTGCAAATTTCTCAGTTTGTCCCTTGCCTGAAAATTCGTGGCATTTATAGTTTTTTAAAACGTATTTCCACCTTCAACTGCTTACAGTTTACCAGCATGGAAAAAACTGAGCCCTGAAATAAGCACGGTTTCTCGGCGATTCATGGTCTCTGTGGAGTTACTGGGATTGCTATCTAAAAACTTATAAATACCTGAGAACAATCTGGACCTTTACCCGAAGTGAACGGCAACAAATATTAAATCTAAAAGCTGCCAACACATCTAACAAGAAAAAGGTACTTACTGAAAAATATCACCACGAAAACAAACTGATTCAGATTGTCCTTTTTTTCCCAGTCATGGCTGCCTGAAAACTGCTCAAGATTTTCTCTCGGCCAATCAGAGACCACCAAAGAACAGAAACCAGTTCCATCGCCTTCTCTCATTGGCTGGAACCTGGAAACTGGAGGCTTTAAAGGCCAGTGGATGGAGGGCTTTGGAAGCCCACTGGCTGGCTAGACTCTTAAAAACAGATTTCCAAATGGATTAAAATTTTTTTGTTCTATTGGGATTCTTTGTCACGAATATTCCTTAAACATATAGATATATATTTAGATGACTCGTCGGCAAGTGGATTAGTTTTCCAAAGGGAAATCACAAATTCTTGGTAATTTGTATTTTTCCTACCGATACTTACCTCGAACCATTACAGTGGAGATTCCCGGATGTCGATCCGGGTCCGACCAGAAACAATACATTTTGAGGGGGGAAAAAAATTGAAAAAACATTAAACAAATAAAAAAACCAAAATAAATGTTTAAAAATCAAATAAATCACTGATTTTTTTATATATTTTTTATTGTTTTTTTAAGAATAAAAAAAATCACCAACCTTGGTTGGGAAGCTATGAAATGTCCCCCTCCCATTTACTGGTGTGGGCAGGTGCCTGACAGCCGAAATCAATGTGCCTGGGGATACCATACAACATAAACACTGCAAGTCATCAAAAAGATCAACAATAAATCTATTTCTGCTTTCATCCACCTAGGAATCCCACGATGATGTTTCATTATTCAAAACAATCATCACAAACGTAACTCATCTGTGGTTTTCCATCTCTGCCTGAACGAATTTCCTACTTTCAATCATGGGTGCACTAACAGTTAACATTTACAAATGTTACGATTTTCATTTGCCTGCCAAGTCACTTGATGGCGACGTCACGATGTTTCGGAAAAACGCCACGATGACATCTATAGATATAGTAGTTGACTCCTTTAACCAAAGGGGAACTGCAAGCCCTGTTTACAGGCCGGCCCTTTTGTACTCTACGGCCCCACAACATACGTAGGCATACGCCGTCTTGATAAGCGAATGTGTGACCCCAGCTTGAGAATAAGTGCTCAGTACAACCTTCTATTCCTTTTAACAGTGAAACCCAACCGAATTCATTCACGGGGGGATGTCGTCAAGCGTCGTCGTCGTCTTCTTCCTATTAGGGAAGAAAGAAGACTGACTGACTAACTGCTTCCAAGTCCACATAAGCCATTCAGAACGAGTCTCACTTTTGTGTTGACGACGCTTCTGCCGTCTCCTATTTGAGGAGAGCAGAAACCACAACCACAGGGAAATGGCGACTGAGCTCATAATAGAATCAAGATGCCTTAGAGAGTTGAAGGGTGGGGAAAGCTGACAAGAGAGGATGATGGATATATAAACGAGACATACAGAAGAGCTCATGTATAAGCATGGTCAAACACCAACGACGACGACGAAGTCATAATTACAGCTGCGAGAAGGTCCCTGGGGTCTAAGGAAAGCAACACAAAAGCATGTAGACCTATTTAGTGTTCAACTTGCAGGCACCCAGATACTATAGATGATGTATAAACTCAGTTTGAACTTGTATTGCATTCGATATCTTGCACCAAATGCAAATGGTGTCACTGGCCCTTCCATCCTACATGAACCAACATAGCATAAGTAGAGACAATGATGTGTCTTTCCTCCTTTGAGAATATCAGAAACTATACTAAAGCGTCAATAATGCCTTCCACTTTTTTTCATGTAAAATACACGAAGAGATGTAAAAAAAAATAATAGGATGTCGAAAGTGCAGTATATACATATCTGTCAACACTGATGAAACGCCACAAACGATATATTATAAACTCAGGTCACCGAATTCCTGCTACTGAGCGTCAATGCGAACTTTGACTGTTTATCAGATGCAGCGAATCGCAATTTTTATTCTAAATGAAGCAAGTTTCTGACTTCTCAGGGATGTCAGTAATTAAACAACTGCCGCGTAGCCAAAAGTACAATTGCCGTAGGGAAACTGACAAACAAAAAGGAGACAGTGGGTGATGACCTATAACCTCCGAGGAAAGGAACACATCACACCTTTATAACTAAAGATCGCGTCGCCTTTAATGCAAATGAACAAAATCTTCGAAACAGACTGACTATCCCAAACGTTAAGCATTCTCTCTCTCTCTCTCTCTCTCTCTCTCTCTCTCTCTCTCTCTCTCTCTCTCTTCTCGCTCTCTCATTCATCAAAGGAGCCAACGAGGTTATGGGGGGAGGGTGACAATACGAATTAAAGAAAAATGCTTGTTAACTTTCCAAAAGAGGGTGACCAAAATTCAAATGACTTGGACTTGGTCATGCAAACAGAGTCCAGGAGATTGAACAAGTTTTGCAAATGAATTTTTTCATCAAAAATAAACAGTTTCACCCTGAGAAAATCATTATGAGCTGGAGTGAAATAAAGTCCCTGGAATCACAAACAACGAAGTAGACGAAACGATTTGCATGCACCCCGATTTTTAAATACTATACGAACGAAAAGATTAAAACACAATCCGCAACTTTAGCGCTTTTTCTATATCTGAACATTGCGCACCAAGACTATACAACAAAATACTGCCAGAAGTGAAGATCATACAAGGAGAGAGCAAACTTATAAAAAAAAAAAAAAAACTAGACTCTATCTGCAGGAGCTACGATACTGACAAGAAAACACTAAGAGACAATTAAAAAGTATAAGAAGAACTCACAGTTATGAAAGAAAATGTTTCAGAAGAAGCTCGTGGACGAAGTTAAATAAGAAATAGACTTAGAAATGCCATCAATTTCACAGGCATTAAAAAAAGTTACAAATATATATATATATATATATATATATTATATATATATATATATATATATCTATATATATGGTATGTATGTATGTATGTATGTATGTATTTATGAAATGCAAAACTAACCAGTCACTTCACAACAAATGAAATATTGATAAAAAAGAGAAAAAGTCCCCAGCATTTCACCACTGGGGAGTTAACAGTTAAAACTAATACAAACTTAAATTCCTTTCAAAAGGATAATTAAAGCACATAATAACTGGTACTCACCGAGCGATTGCTTCTGTAGAGCCACCGGGTGCAAAGAGACGTTCTGAAAATAGAAAAATAACATTCATTACACAAGCTGGTCACTCGAAGACAGAAACAGGTGCATTTCATAAACAAACTTCCAGATAACTACAAAATACAGACGCAGCAGTATCTATAGCAAACTTCCTTCCTTCCACTGTTCCAATTTTGGCCGTAATCCCGTGAGCAGCGTACGCAGGAGTTGGGACTAGTGTAAGCACTCAGTACCATAATACTGAGCCGGACAAACCGACACATGGTCAGATGTTTGTTTGTTTGTATGGTGCTTTTACGTTGCATGGAACCAGTGGTTATTCAGCAACGGGACCAACGGCTCTACGTGACTTCCGAACCACGTCGAGAGTGAACTTCTATCACTACATGGTCAAATGGATTGGACACTAAAGTATTCTTTCCATTTTTCTGTGAGGGAATAAGGGGCAAATGTGTCAGTTACTTAGAGAGAACTGAAACTCGCTACAGTAACACTTTCTTTTACTGTGTACTGATACCCTCTTTATTTTCCATTTTAATTTCTCTCATTTCTCTGTATGTTTGCGTGTTACGGGATGCCCAGGTGAACAAGCCTGTTTGGGCATATGGACATTTTTAACCCATTTCCATGATTATAGTAGTGGCTGACGCATCAAGCTCATGAACACTCACCAAATTCCTCACTACCGCTACAATGCTTGTGGATGACGAGCCAATAGTTATTCCTTGTTGTGTCCTTCACATTTTCGTAGTGCACTATCAGATCCAAATAGCACACTCGGTTTTTTCTTCACTGAGTGTAGAGTTTCTTCGCCGACAACCACTTTTTTATCTTTCAATACTGGATCGATTTCAATCATGCCATCTTCTACCGTTTCAAGAGGAAGAAAATACGACTGGATATATTAACAATAGCTATCGCTGTTGTCTGCGTTTTGCAGAATTATATCTATATATATATATATATATATATATATATATAGTAGAGAGAGAGAGAGAGAGGAGAGAGAGAGAGAGAGAGAGAGAGAGAGAATTGTCTCACCTTCTAGAATCAGCCTTACAAGTATTCACCATTTAATTTTCAAGCGAGTCATTAATATACTATAGAATACAAAAGAGACTGCTGTAGAATTACATATCTATATATATATATATATATATATATATATATATATATATATATATATATAATAATAAATCTTACGTTTGGCAAATTTGAAACCTCTCATTTTTGTTATTTATGTTATTGCCTAAGGCAGATACAAGCACACGATCGTATATTCTCTGTCATAAACATTTTCTTTGTCGTAAATTGAATCCCGAGTTCAGAGAGAGAGAGAGAGAGAGAGAAAGGAATAAACCAGGCGGGGACAGTCGTGACGGAGTCCATAACGGTCATCGAATTCAAACTGAAAATAACAGATGTCGATCTTATACAAGCGAAATAAATGTTATTATGCTTTGATACAAATAAAACGAGTGGACAGGGATTTTTTTTAACGATTTTATCAGATGTGTATTAAAACAATACGTTCATTCAGCATACATTTAACAGTACGTAAAAATACTTTGTAAATCTCAAAAATTTTGCACGTCGTACTACGCCAGTGGTTCTGTCCGTGTGTCTCCTCTGCTTGGGTCACCTCGGTAAGTGGGCGACGATTACAACCCGTGTTAGGGCGGAGGGGATATTGGGTATCTGAGAGGGATGTTAGCAGGGGATGGGGGGGGGGGGGGGGGGGGGGGCGGCAGTGAACCTTTCCTCCAAGCAGTAAACAACACCCATGCAGGGAAAACAGCAAGCATCCTCCCACACAACCGTACCCCACCAGGCCCCATCATCCTCCCCAGTGCACTTAGACCTAACTGCTTTCATACCCTGGATACGATATTCAGAAATCCGTAATTATGATTATTATTATTCACGAAATAATAATAATAATAATAACAAAATACATCGAGATAATATGACGTATCATACTGAGAGAGAGAGAGAGAGAGAGAGAGAGAGAAAATTGAGCTATAATCCCTTCTGAGTTGACCCAAGAACAAGAGGCAACAGACCTACTACACACTCTCTCTCTCTCTCTCTCTCTCTCTCTAACAAAATACTAAATAATAATACTTAAGTTATCTGGAAACGATAACAAGACGTGTTATTAGATAATGACAAAAGTGTCATTCTGGTGGATCTGAACAGCGGAAGTCATGAGAGGTGGTGTTTTGCGAGAGAGAGAGAGAGAGAGAGTCATTCTTGAGTAGTAGGATTCAACCAATGACAGGAAATGTTCATGGCTGAGAATACGATCGTGTATGTATGCCGTGTATGTACGTGACTACATGAAATAATATATAATAATTGTTAAAGCTAATCTGTATCCGTCTATAGGACATCTCTTTATGTATTTACTTGAATTTTTGAGCCTATTTCTGTATCCTCTGTTTTCAAAATTCGGTTCTTCTTGTAATGTGGTCAGCTTGTGTGAGCTGTAACTTATAGACAACCGCCCCCCCCTCCCCCCCTTCTCAGGATCGTTAATTCTGTAAGTGATAAATGAAACCTAGTGAATTTTGTCGACGTTAAACATACATCGCCTCAAGTTTTAATTCCAGCATAGGCCTATGCTTCATGCTTCAAGGAATAATTACGAGTTGAAAATTCAACCCATTTTGAGTTGAAAATTCAACTCATTTTGAGTTGAAAATTCAACCCATTTTAGTTGAAAATTCAACTCATTTTGAATTATTAATGAATTTATACTCATATACCTGGTCTGGGTTTTAAATAATAATATTGGGGTTTCGTTATAAAATATGCTGACTATATAAATAAATATATGACTATTATTATAATTCAACGAAACTGCATCCTAATCTCTCACCTTATACTGGTACGAAAGATTAATGAAGGGTGATGCAAGTATGACAAGTCTTTCTTCCATTTCAAATCCCATTTGAAAAAAGTTAAGGCTAAAATATTTGCTCTCTCATTTTCAACATTATTCTTGCGATGGAAAATTGTCATATTTAATCATGACAAGAAACAATACTTGGATTCAATCTCTGGATGTTGCTGTCATTGCCTAGGTAAAACATAAGCTCTCTATCTCTCATTCCGTTTCAGATTAAAAAATAAAAATAAGAAAATTACTAGTTTTGTATTGTACTATGGACCCTTCTGGCTGGTCGAGGATAGCAGCGGATCTTTTACTCCTGCATAAAAATAAGGCAATATAGCCCGCATTACATACGTTAACTATTCTAGCGTGAAATAAAAAAGGGGATTTGACAAAAAAAACACAAACTGAAAGTGAATGCCTGTTAACCATACGACATACCTTGCAGATGATTAAACTCCTCATAGCTCTCATTTTAAGTTAATGAACAGGTGACTAAAATCTCACATTAGTACTACACACTTGTGTTCTTCACTAGGTATGGGGCAAAATTCGAGGTCTACCAAACAACCAGGTATCGAGAGAATGATAAAAATCTGAGGCAGTTTTCAATATAGCCAACACTCGTGTACAAAAAATTAAACTACTGTATACTAAAATTAACACAGAACAACAACAAGTAACTCAATAGACTGTGCCTGGCAGAAAGCGGCCTTATTGCCGGATATGATGAGGGCAAGAATAGCATGAAGGTGCCCTCAGAAGTTGAACCAGCTCACGTTGGTATCAGGCGATCAACTGGCATTAAGGTACGGTATGGCACGGCACGATAAGGTTGATATTTAGCTTATGTGTACGGTACGGAATTACGGTACGAAGTTTACCAAAGTACGGTACGGTATAGTTCAGGTACGGAAAAAACGGACAAATTTCGCGTACCGTACCTCACCTTAGGCTTGGATATATCAATTACCGCTAATGCATATTTGGCCGCGTCCAATAACTTCACTAGTAGATTACTAAGGTACTTTATATTTCAGTTTGTAGGTAATATACTATGCATGTGTACTATATGTGTGTATAATTCCTTCATTAATTCCTCCACTCTGCTTGATTATGAACGTGTCTGCTAAGTACAGATCCTTTATTGTTATAGGCTGGGTAGGCACAATGAAAGCTATTCTCATATAGCCAGTTTCTGGAACTTTTCAGGGAGATTTTTTTTCTTTCTCTGACTAGGCTGAACAATTTGATATTATTGTTAAAAAAAAGTATAATGTTTTATATGCAGAGTTGTGACCCCGAGATTAATGTATTTACAAAACCAAACATACTATAATTCCTATGATTTATTTTATTACAAATGTTTTTATTTGTAATTTCTCTATCATTTATTTGTTTGTTTCGGTATCTTTAGTTTTTAATTTAAGGAATGCAACTTCTTATCAGTTTTTGACATCTGGAAGTAAAGTAAATTAGATCGAGTGCTAAAGTACATTGATTCGGATATAAATTAAAGTACACATTCTAAAAAATATTATTTTAGTTACAGTTTACCTCTCTCTCTCTCTCTCATCTCTCTCTCTCTCTCCTCTCTCTCTATATATATATATATATATATATATATATAATTATGATATAGATATATAGTACGTTGCAATTTAAGTAAAGTAAGATGCTTGTTCAACTTACAGGCATTATTCACTACGTTCAGTGGAATAATGCCTGTAAGTTGAATAAGCTTCTTACTTTACTTAAATTGCAAGATATATATATATATATATATATATATATATATATATATATATATATATATGAGAGAGAGAGAGAGAGAGAGAGAGAGAGTAAAATAATATGTTTTAGAATGTGTATTTCAATTTATATTATTTTATATTGTTATCCATGTAACCAAATCTCTGCAACTTTGCGTATTTTTATACATCCATACACATATACACACAATTACATAAAGTGGAAAACAAGGGAACAATATTAATAGAAATATACCGATCATAACGTCCGATATTGAGAGAGAGAGAGAGAGAGAGAGCCATGCCAATATTTATCAAGTCACACGATTACGGCTAAATTTCGGCCGTTCGTTTTTTATTCGTCCAAATTTGCGCATGAATTAACAAGGCCAAAACGTGGGCGAGATCGTATTAAAAGCAATGATACTAATATAAAAAAAAAATGGACATGATGAGGGCAAAAAGTTGACGTGATAATTAAAAAGAAGAAAGAAAAAAACGTTATCAAATGGGAGAGGTGGCGCGTACGAAAGAGAGATATCGGAGTAGTCACGGATGTGGGAGGGGGGGGGGGGGGGTGGTTACTACAAATCATGTGGAATGTGCAGCTAACATGTTTATTTGTGGATTTTGCAATAGTGAACTCCTGTTAGAGAGAAAGGAAACCGGCGATTAGGGGCTATAGGCGATGTGAATCGATAACTTAGACTAACCCAAATTCTATAATGTTGCTTTCGATACTGAACAACGTGGACATAGCATGCATGCATCACTGAAACCTCCTCCCTCTCCATCAATGGTATTATATCACTGGACTCCGATGATGATGATAATAAATAAATAAGTGGAACGAAGTGGATATTGTCACCGCGCGGTGAATATAATTTCAGCGCCACTTTTTGCACCTCTCGCTCTTTTCAACCATTGGCCAAACAGTGTGGTCGTTTTCACTTCTTGTTTTGCTTTTAGCCAGAAAGGCGCAAATTGATTGATACTGCAGTCTTTGAAGAGTTTAAGTCTCTCATAACTTTCACGGCATTGTTCCAAACTCTTGATGAATTAGCTGTTGAAGTCTGGTGGCTACAGCTAAGATCTGTCTGTCTGTCTTTCTCAGAGTATGAAAGACAGCATGCCGATAGATAGTAGATCTCTCGAGACCGAGTCTCGATCCTCCCCACGCAACTGATCTATTCGCCTTACAATTGTCATTAACACGAGCAACCAGTGTGAACTAGTACGATGAAATGTCCATAGCAGTTATGCCAGACATTAAAACAAATAGCATTACACTAACTGTAACTACTGTTTATGATAGATCAGTGGAAACAAAATTTGGAAAGTTTGAAAAGCAATATCTATAGTGCTCACAATACTTCAATAAAAGCACTACTAAAAGAATGCAAGGGCGAAATGGCGACACTCGTAGGCCAAAGGTTGAAAAGAGCGTGCGGTGAGAATAGGTAAGTACTGAAATTATTTTCACCGCGCGGTGACAATATCCACTTCCATAAAGGAAAGAAAAGCAAGCTGAATGGAATGAATCTGCTTAGTAGTTAGTATACTATTCACGACACGCCGGTCAATGATGCATGCATAGCCTATTAGTAAGTCCCGGTTGTTCTGTATCTACCTAAAGCATACTACTAGCCATACCTATGAGTTTTGGAAGCAATTTAGTCACATTGGCCTAGGTACCTAATCGCCGGTTTCCTTTCTCTATAACAGAGGTCACTAATGCAAAACCCACAAATGGTAACCATGTTACCTCCACATTCCACATGACAGATAGATACTATTATTCAAGCAGTCATCGAAAGAGGTAAAAAAAAAGAACAAAAAAATTTACCTTGGTTTCTGCTTCATACACTCATTCCATAGCCACCACCACTTCCTCACGCGGCATCATCCAGCCGGATGACGGTGATATTGATATATCTTAAAGCGCTGTCACACTAGCGAAATTTCCGTCGACTTTTTCTGAGTTTGTCGCCTGACTTTCCAAAGAAGTCGACGTCATTCCGTACTCTGGTTGTCACACATGTTCTTCATACCGTGGTTGTCGTCGTCAAAACGTAAACAAACCATCTGAGCTGTGACTTCCCGGAATGATAAAACAACTATGCTTTATAACACAAAGCAAATATGCTCTGTTTTTTCCATCTGTCCATCCGCCTGTGTGTTTTCGCATGGTAACACTCATCCGGGCTTTTAAATAGTTACGCTATGTGTAAGTTTCAGGTAAATAAAAAAGATATCTGAGTGTACATTTTCAAACTGAAAAGTGTTTTAAGAAATTTCACGTGTGTATGCGAATTACACCGTTAATATTCGAAATAGGATATTTATTTAAGGCCCGGGGCGCAGTGTTACTATGCGCAAACACCACAGGCGGGACGGACAGATGGAAAAAAAAACAGAGTATAGTGGGTCGTGCTTGCATGTGTTTAATGATGCTGCATAGAATTTAAAAAAAAAATCTTGGGTTCGGGCCTGGTTAAAAAGACGTGAAAAGTTTTAATAAAAATAAATAAGCTAGGGCTAGCCTAGATAGACTGTTTCGTAACCTTGTTTACACAACCACAGTCAGACTGTATTATAAATTAAGCTAGAGAGAGACTGCAAAAATTTTAAAGATTTTTTTTTATATTATTTGCTAATGCCAAAATAAAGCTCAGCAAGTTCAGGAAAGTTTTCCCTGAGTCGCATAGTGATCTCTTAGTAATTTTTTTTTTTCATTTGTTTTCAATTTAAGACCCTTTTCATAAAACTATCATGCTTATGGTCCCATAAGCATCGTCTCTCTCCCATATCTTCGACCAAAAAACTGTTCTGGCAACCTTGTCCACTGTACCAAGAACTCCATCTTGCATCTGATGACTTGAAATGCGCGCTCTCGAGATGTAAACAAACAATAAAGTCGACGGTAGCGATGGGTTGAATTCGATCGGTACCGTTTTCAAAAATTCGTGACGACGACACCAGAAAGTCGTCGTCAAAACATGAAAAGTCGACGTCGAATTCAAAAGTCAACGGAAATTTCGCTAGTGTGACAGCGCCTTAACGCTGTCACATCTCAAGCTAAACTGCTGCAGTGCAGCGCTGCTCCCTCCACCAGGACCACCTCCTCCCCCTACTCGTCGGTAGTTGCTCATCACGCCCTCTCTCTCTCTCTCTCTCTCTCTCTCTCTCTCTCTCTGTATATATATAAATATATATATATATATATATATATATATATATATATATATATGTGTGTGTGTGTGTATGTATGTATGTATATAAGTGTGTGTGCGTGTAAGTTTGTTGCGCGTGATTTATATATACATACTCCAACAGTAGGAGGGAACGAAAACGCCCTCCCAAAGTATGATTGTGAAGACGAGTACTGTATGGCAGCGTTTGCTATGGGCTAGGAGCAGTTGTCGACATGCATAGAATTCCATCATTATTAAAAAATTAGGCTATGCTTCTTGCACATGTAAGACAATTTGAAAACTTTTTGGTATCGAGGTACATTTATTTTAATTTGAAATTGATTTATTTCAATTTGAAGTCCATCTTTTTTAAATTTTGAGTTCACCTTCTTAATTTGAATTGGATCTTTTTCAATTTGTTTTATATCTCTTTTAATTGGATATTGACCTTTTTTTAATTTAAGGTTAAAAAGCTGTCGTAGGTCATAATATCTCGATATCTCTACGAACAGTAATTATATCCTATCCTTTCCTTCATTACACAAAACAATCTCTAGAAGGCGTCTTGAAATGACAGAAGGCAATTAAGGAATATGTAGGTCATTAGGTCTTGTCTGGGCCCCTGGGGAGGGGGGCGGGGGGTTTGGGAGGGGGGATCGTGTTTGGAGGAGAAGGGTATCCTATTGTTAAAGTTGCAGTCTCAAGAAGTCGTGGGCTGAGTGTTGCATGCAAGGTCATCTATAGTGACGGAACTTGCAAGTTTAGGACTATTTGATAGTGGGTGTCTTAGCGGGCCTTGAAAAGTGAGCACCTATTAAAAGATAGCTCAAAGCTGATTTAAATAGTTGATGAAAAAGATTATATATATATATATATATATATATATATATATATATATATATATATATCTATATATATATTATATATATATATTAATCTACCTTTAATTAGACAGATAAATGGTAGGCATTTATTCTTGACAAGTATAAAAATTGAAAACCAGTATACAAATGCACGAAATAACTGACCCGTTTCTCTTTGATGTCCTATAATGATTTTTTATGTCCAGGTAGAGTTAAATTTATTGCAGTTCTTTTTTCCGTTTAAGAGAGAATCCATTCGCGTTTCTCCTTTCATCTTATACGTGGGAGACTGAATATTCAGGAGAAATCAGTCATTCAGGATTCCGCTGAACTTGGCAACTGTGAGAGGTGGATCTTGCAAGATTTAATTCATTCAAATCTGGCTACTAGCCATTCAGTGTTTGAGACAGTGAAAAGACGGAGTTGGAGTGGTTGGACAGCTAGATAGAGGGAAGGAATTGGGAGCGGAGGTAAATTTATTTTAACCATAAAATTTCATCTCTCTCTCTCTCTCTTTTGCAAATTATAACCAGGAGACAGCTTTCCAAAGAAGGTAAAAAGCCAAAGATATACACCTGGGGAAGGAGAAATAGCAACTTGAATGTCAAGTGACTCAGGAAAACAATTTCTCATTGAAATTTTCCCTCTCTCTCTCTCTCTCTCTCTCTCTCTCTCTCTCTCTCTCTCTCTCTCTCTCTCTCTATGGTCGGAAACGAGAAACAAGTATAAAGCCACATTGCATATTCTGAAGCTTGATGCAAATTCCTTGAATTGCTTGCAAGATAACTGAAGCATAAAGGAACTTCTTCTTCTTCTTCTTTTCTTCAGATGCTTCCTTCTTCCTCTCCTTGAATATGTCTTCGTTGTATGACGCTGCAGGAAGGAGTCGTAAAGGACTTGTCTGACGGACATAATGCACATATGCATATATACAAAGACGCAGAACACGTGAACATGGTCACTCACTCGTGTCAGGGACAGCCTCTAAAAGGCAAACACAACAGTAGGTCTGTATTTAGTCAAAGCCAACAGACAGACTCTCTTCCTTTTTATCTCCTTTGGACTTTTTTCTCATTTATTTTTGTGTGGGGAAATTGGACAATGTTGTGTTACTTTTCCATCTGTAGTAGTTAACATTTTTTCTTCCCCAGAATTATAAAGACCCAGAGGGTCTTTATAATTAGGTTTGTTCCCTCTATTGCTTTTTTCGTGAATATTTTGTATCATATTGCTTTTAAATAATAAGCTTTTCGATAGCTATAATGAATGGTTTGCTCGCTCGCCCACCAAAACATATTTCAATTATAGATATTTATGACATAACATCTTATTGAAAATTCAGCTTGCTTTTTCGTCAATGTTTCATATAATTTTAGAAAATTTGGAAGGTTCTCAAAAGCAGTAATGGATGGTTGTTAGCATGCTCACTCAGACGTTATTCAGTTATAAATATCTATTTCTTGCATTATATCTTTTTTAAGACTCAGCTTGCTACAGTGAATCCGATTCAAACCTTAATCCTTGTTCCTTCTGTCAACAGATTTAGGCACTGAATAATGATTCTCATTCCTGATGGTATTGTGCCATAACTAAATGGAACATGTTGGAAGATGGAGATAACTGATAACTAAATGGAACATATTAGAAGGTGGAGATAACTGATAACTAAATGGAACATGTTGGAAGATGGAGATAACTGATAACTAAATGGAACATATTGGAAGGTGGAGATAACTGATAACTAAATGGAACATGTTGGAAGATGGAGATAAATGATAACTAAATGGAACATATTGGAAGGTGGAGATAACTGATAACTAAATGGAACATATTGGAAGATGGAGATAACTGATAACTAAAAGGGGGCAGGAAGGGCTGCACAGAAGGAAAGTCAGTCAGGATGTTATTAATTATAGTAATTTGTTCGTAAGAGATTTGACATTGTCATTCAGTATAAAACATCACATCCAAAGACTTAAGGTTAAATAATTCCACTTCCCGCGAAGGAGATAAAAAGATCAAAAGAACAGACGGAATTCCTTCATCAAAAATCAAATGAAAAAGAAAAATAATGCTCTCAATAGGCTACATATAATCCGCTCCTTCAAAGCCCAGTTCCAATTCTTGAGCTTAATTCCATTTTTTTTTTTTTTTTTTTTTTTTTTTTTTTTTTTTTTTGAAAGAGGAAAGTTGGAGATAAAGAGTTACGAAGGAAATTTGTTCTTGTTTACTATTTTGTTATTTTAATTAATGGGGAAGAAGAGCGGCTTCTGTGGCGTCCACTTTACCCGGAGAGAATGATTCTGCTGAGAGGATTCATCTTTCTTCCTTTCCAGTTGAAGACACACTTATCGGTAAAAGGAACTTTGATTTTACATTTCAACACTTAATCATATTTCTTCCTTTCCCTTTACCTTTGAAAGACATTTCTAGGTGAAAGGAAAATCAGTTTAACATAACCTTTTTTTTTGTCAAAAAGGGTTTTATTTAATATAATATACTCATTAAACTCCATTTCATCATCATCCCTTTCTGTGGTTAGTGCCGTCAGTGCACCTCACGCATTGCATTGTAGGCATTACTTAAGGTTCTTTGCAGCGTCCCTTCGGCCCCTGGCTGCAACCTCTTTCATTCGTTTTATTGTACCTCCGTTCATATTCTCGTTCTTCTATCTTGCTATCTACCCTCTCCTAGCAATTGATTCATAGTGCTTCTTCAACTGCAAAAGGTTTATCTCCTGTTACGCCTTTCAAACCTTTTTGCTGTTAATTTCCGTTTCAGCAGTGATTGACCTCATAGGTTCTAGTGCTTGGCCTTTGGCCTATATTCTACATTCAATTCTATTCTATTCTATCATCATCATTTTCACCATCGTCTCTCACTCTCCGTGAAAAAATAGCCTCCGTCACATTCCGCCACTCACCTCTTTCTTTCCTGTGCTTTGTTTTCCAAAATCTCCACTCTTTTCCAGCCTCCCTTCTTATAGCTCTCTCTGTCTCCAAGTAGCTCAGGGTCTTCTTCTTCCAACTCAACCGGTGGCCCCGGGAGACCCCCAGGTGACACTACCATGCGCCGTTCTCCTCCCAGGGCTTGGGAGACGGAGGACATGTCCAGGCCATCTCAGTCTCCCTTCATCATTATCTCATTTACAAGCGGAACTAAAGTCATATAATTTATTGTGTCATTTCTAACTCTCTCCTGACTTCTGATTCTTCATATTCTGTTTAAAGCTTAATCTGAAATGGATGAAGAAATCCTTAAGACAGAGCCTCATTGTCATACCAGGATTCGTGTCTTTAATGAAAGGGAATAAAAAGGATATATTAGGTTCTATGCACTTGAGTGGCGTGGCGTGGCCAACTCTCTCTCAATAGGACTAGAAAATAAGAAAATATGAAGAGGACATCATGAAATAAGTTGGAGAAGGACAGATAAGGTAGAATAAGTCAGGAATAAGAAAATATGAGAGAAAAAAAGGGGGTTCCATGCTCACACTGTCATTAGTGCATTTATGTGCTAGGAATAAAAAAATTTGAGAAAAAAGGATGAGAGAGAGAGAGAGAGAGATTCAAAAGCTTTTTTCCTTTCAAACAATATGGTCTTTTTTATCATTTTTTCTATTTGTTAATTTGTGGTAGTTTTTTTTTTTTTTTTTTTTTTTGGTGCAACATGTTTTGAGAAGATATTTACTTTTATCTCGGTCTCTTCAAAGGGATTTGTTGCTGTTTACTTTCCGTTGCAAATTGGATTCTTTGCCTCTTGTGTATTGGGACACTTAATTTTCTTTTTTTTCTCTCTCTCAACTTTATTTTATTTATTTCCTTTTTTCCTCCTTTTTTCACATTTCCCAGCTTTTATTCATTATTTTCTATTTTGTAGCTATAACTGATTCGTCTCTTATTTATAAACCATAATAGTAGGCTATATTAAGAATGAGGCTATATCAAATAGTATTTATATATTTCGTGGTTAGAACCGAGTTCTCTCTGAATTTATAAACCAAAACAATTGGTTATATTAAAGAATGAGCCGATATAGTACATTATATGTTTATTTTTTAGCTGTAACCTGACCTCTCTTTGAATTTATAACTGATTCCTTTCCGATTTTGTAAACCGAAATAATGGATTATATTCAGAAGGGACCCAAGACGAGTTATCTTAAAAAGCAGTGAAAATCCACAATTACGTTTGAGTGAAAACTGTATTTTGTAACAATGGAAGTTACACAATTTCATTCGCTATTTATCTATGCTGTAGTTTCATTTCTAACCAACGAACTAACCGCCTGAGAGAGAAGGGAAGGAGGGACTCCAAAAATAAAAACAAAATAGATGACAATGACGTTCATGTGCTCAGGCAACGTTCATAAAGAAAATGCGAGACTCTTTCCGTCCCAGGAGACTCAGTTTCCGTCTCTCCCTCAGGCTGAGAACGTTTAATGAACGTTCTGCCGTTCTTCCTCGAAATGAGCTTCTTCGAGGAACGTTTTTGCCTCCTGCCTTTCTTCGGAGCAGGAGGAGGCCATTGCTCTTGGAATTCTGGAAGCTTTATTTCATTCCTGGAAGTTATTTTATGATGAGTTTGCTCAAGGAAGGTTTAATGGACTGTTGCTGTGAATTACAGTTGAATATTTAGTTCTTGCAGAGGCATTAAGGAGAAGTACAGGTCGTTTATGCAGTAATAAAAGAATGTTTTTCTTTTAATTCATTCAGTTCAGGAGAAATAATTTTAGACAAATATTTAGTTCAGTATATTGTAGGTGTTCATGTTTGGAATATAGGGCATATATGGAGGATTGGCAGAACATTCTTCCTTTCCAACAAATTTAGCTTAAATTACATTTGTATATTTAGTTCTTGTGAAGCAATCTTGATTAATGTTATTCTGTATTGTGCATTTCTCTCATATTTATTGATCCTTATTGGTCTTTAAAAGCAGTATATGCTTATGGAAAGTAAATAAACTGGAAAAAAAATAAGTTTCCAATGTCTTTTCGTAAATTCTTTTGTTAGGGAAAATAAATTAATACGTCAATTGTCCTTGGGCAGGGATAAATCTGCTGGAATATTCGACAGCACACCGCAGGCTCCTCAGCCAAGAGGTCTCTCCAGGAGGGATGATGTTTCACTCTCGAGTTCTGCCTTCAAACTAAAACGTTATTTGTCCTTCAATAAACAGAAGTTAGAGGGCTTTGTGGCTTGGGAGAAAATTATTTTCTTTAGTCAGTTATTACTGATATATCAAAACTGATATAGAATAACTTCCATACCTATGTTTCTTTGTGTAATCCTTTATCAGTGCCTAAAAGATTTTAATTAAGAGATGGAATATAAATATCAGTTCATCGTTGTTCAACAATTTATCAAAGAGCCGGAGAGGGTTATCAAACTTCAAAGAAATCTGCTGTGAAGAGTATTAACTGTATATTTTTTTTTATTGACATGTATTTTATACATTTCAGAGCTGGTTAAATATCATATATGTCTGAACATAAAGAACAAAAGGACACTACTTTGTTGATGGGATGAATACGCATAAGAACGCGTGAGCAGTGATATTTACTACATACCTCTCAAATCAAAACGACAGAGAAGCAATTCCACAAATCCTTAATTAAGTCTGCAGCACCAGACACTACCGTGATTATCCACAGCCTATTGCAGACATAAATGCTATTAACGACTTTGCACACAAACAAATGACGTGTGATTTAGAACAAGTTCAGAATGGCAGTTTTTGCTAATTCGCCTTATCGCAGGCTTCGCCGGAAGGACGCTTTAGACCGATTAAATCCGATTCGAGGAACAGAACGATTATATATATATATATATATATATATATATATATATATATAGATATATATATGTTGCTACTGTTTAAAATGCATATTTCCCCTCTTTGAAATGTCATGTAGATTGTGTAACATTTTTTCAGATTCCTAGATAGTTTAGAGATAGGATGTTTAAATGTGTGTTCAGATTTCGCATTACATATTGTAAAAGAATATATGTATAACGTAAAGTATAAAAAGAGAGAGATTTTCTTTGTCCGTTCGAAACTATGATTGTTTCCCCTTTTATGTCAACACTGTAAGATTAGAGGGTCTGCGAGATCCGTTTGCTTTTCTATTCTGTCAACGCGTTTGATAGCGAGCTCAAATCTTCATTTGTGTTTTGGAGAATCTGTCATCGTATGTGATAAGCCTTCTGCTTCGAGCGATCGAGTAGAGTACGTGTCTGTTGAGCAGAATCGTCTTGTACGCGTATATCTTTGATCAAAGCCACGTGGGGATTGCACAATTTTTATGTGAAGTTGCGTCAGAGTTCGAAGCTACTGGAAGCATTTGTGCCAAATACATTTTGTGTCATCTCCTCAGTCCAGTTTCCGCAGGGAAGAAGATTTCATTATATCTTAGAACCTCG
>NC_087214.1:6660270-6672770 GCF_015104395.2 Macrobrachium nipponense | reverse complement strand
ACACACACATATGAAGAAACGAGACCTTATCGCCATATTTGCCCAGCTGACTTCACGCCAACGTGAAATTTTATTTTTCATAGAATTTGAGTCATAATCTAGGTGGCGAACACAAGGACAAAGGTACACATTTCAATTTTGTTTATTTATTATACCGAGTTTGAAAGAGGTTGAAAAATCAAATTACAGACGGAATTGTTATTTTATATTTATAACCAATCCTAAATACAGGGGAATGAATTAATATTCCATACAAATACATACATTAGAAAAAAACTGTACAAACACGAACGCGATAATATGCGCATTCGCTTTTCAAAAACAGTACTTCAACGAAACATACTACGGCTACTATATATTTTCTAACCTGTTCCTTCACATCACAGTCCCTTAGTATATACCACAAACATCTTCTCCAGCACTTTCCCGACCGTGTATCGAAGACGACGACGTTTCATCTAACACCTCAAAGCTTTTAAATTTAGCTAACAAGTTTTTCACTAACTTGTACGAAGAGGTTGATGAAGCCATGGCGAGAGTTCACGTCTTGATGTGAAAACCAATCCTTCAAGTCATCCACACATGACTCATTTTATCAAATCAGTATCACGTGACTAAACAGCTCCGATATCATTGTTCCTAAAATGTTAGTAAGCCACCCACACACTCGCCATCTTGTTTTTCGCATGTCCGCCCTCACCTTCCCACCCCCTCCTCCTCCTCTTCCTCCTCCTCCTCCCTTTTTCCCCTTTTTCCCCATATTTCGCCACGTTTCGATTTGCTTTTTAATGGCTATATTCCTTAACATCCAATCTTTAACCCCCGCCATTTCAATGAAGTAGCGATAATTCGAAATATTATCAACGTGGGTTTTTTTATTCCCTTGAAATTCTCGAGCTATATCTAAAATATTATAACCTGCGAGCGGATGAGTTAAATCTCCTTCTTCATTCCATTCATCCGTGTTAGAATCTTGTAAGTGCTTAACAAAGCCGTAACGTATGACTTTGGGGTTCTTTAAAAAATATTGGAATAATATTACCTGTTAAATCGGGATTGCTCTTTTTGCGAGTCATGTCCCCTTTAATTGTTTTCAATGTAATGGGGGCGTTTACCACCTCCTCCCTCCAGTCACTGCACTACATTTTCTATAGGAGGGGGAGGAGGAGGAGGAGAAGGTCCCGTGAGCGATATAGCCGGCATAGGTGGTTTTTGGATATTAAGGGAGACGTGTCCGCTACTACTAACAGCTGCCGTATCCAACTTGCCAGTACCCTCTAGGTTATTAATATCACCATCACAAACCTCTTTTCTATTCATTAACCTCTCATAGGTAATGGCAGGGATAACGTAAAACTCCTTCATTTTCAATTAAAAAGACTCCCTACAAACTCGCAGCAATAGGCAATAAAACCGATAGAATAGTCCCCCCATTTACGACTTTTGCAGTATATTTTTCTTCTTAGATATGGACGTTGTTTTCAAGGACACAAGATGAATTTCTGTCTACAATTTCTTAAGTGTTTAATAAACTTCTTATCTTGAGTTAGATTACCACAAAGAAAATTTCTAAAAATTTCCGAGAGAGTAGACACCAAACCACCGTTTAAGATGGGAATAACTTTACTTCTTTCATGGGTGATAAACCAGAGATGAATAAAATAAAGTTTTTATTTTTACGTATTAAAGGTTGCTTACGGTTCATATCCGTACAATTTGAGATTCATCAACCAGGAATTGAATTGACTCGGATAACCTTTCCAATGAACGTAATATTGAGTTTTATTATCTTTCCTCCTCCTTCCCAGAATAGTGATATCATACGTTTCTGGTAGATTTGTGCGAATTAATTCTTCACGATAAAATACGACGCCCTTTATTTCTTCACCGCTAAATCTTCCAAGAAGTATACGACCGAATTTTGCCTTGTATCCACTTTTCGGATTTTAAAAATTTCCAGAGTATTTTGAATTGTATATCCCCTCCTAAAAATTGCGTTGCGACGCTCATCGGCAATACGTACAACGTCTCCAACATTCAAGAGCGAAATGGCGGGAGGATTAACGAGAACAGCCTTTTTATACATGCTCGAGAATTGACGTTCAATGTCATCTCTATCCGTTAATGCGTGAACCTCTTGCGGGGTGCGACCCAAACTTCTATGGGGGGTATGATTATAACTCTGAACAATGTCGCGCAAGACGTTAATGTATTTTAAGGTATTCTTATGTGTGAGATATCTATATATACGGACCCTTAATAGTCCTTATGACTCTTTCAGCTATAGAGGATTTTATTTCTCTCGAATAAACGCTATATAATTTTATATTTTTACTATCTAGATATTCTCTGACGTGTTTGTTATAATATTCCCTACCCTCATCGCTATTCAAACGTGAAATTCCCAAAAATTCGGTAGATTCGATAACCTTCTTCAAAGCGCGACGCATAGTAACACCATCCTTCTTTATATATGTCAAATTTAGCGGAAAAGCCGCGAAATTATTAGGTTTTCATATTAATACGGTTTATGAAATATATGGCGGGCGTGAACTGAACATGAACACATTTCCCTTGATTCTCTACCTGATAATTGTGGGGTAGATTATATATATGTGTATACGGATATAGTTCAACCGACGATTTTTGGCGGGAGACTAGTAAATATATTGGACTGTTTTACTTTAGCAAGTGGTAGAGGAAAAGGAATACATAATACAGTCTACAAATTGTTGAACACGAACATCTTGGATCAGATTTCTATTCTTATCACGGATCAAAATGGTCACCTTTTACATTTCACTAAAGACTCGAGTGTTACTTGCCTGCTCCGTATAAAACCTAGAGGAAAATTAGATGAATAGGTGCGTTTATAATTCGATGTTCACCCTTGGCATTCCTTATTCGTGATCGTAACACCCTCGAGTGAACTAGAACTTGCGAATCAAGTTCCACTTAAATTGTGTTTGGGAATAGTATAAACAGTAAAATGAGAGTGTTATTCGCGCTCCTTCAGAGGCGGAAATTTAAAAAACTATTTTTATCAGACCCTTTATTAAGGAGAGGAGCGGGATTTGAGGATATTTCCGTTTTCTATCCCGGCCGCAGAAGGGGAAGCGGTTTTTTTTCGGCCATAAGTGGCGTTGCACGGAAAGTGCTTCCTTTTCTATTTAATGCCGCGAAACCTTCAGTTAATGAATTCGGTAGATCTGTGTTATCTGATATGGTAAACAGCGGTTTACCTTTAAAAGAATCCATAAAACGAAATGGTATAAGGGCCCTCAAAACTACTGGACAACGAATTTTAAGCGGTACTGGAAGGGGAGAAGGAGAACGAGACGGAAGAAAACAGTGAAACGATTAGTTAGACGGTCGAGTGTGGGAGGAGAAAGAAAAAACGGAGGAAGAGGAAGGGCACACGAGTTAAATCTAGGAGTAAATATAATAAGGACGTGTACGATCTTTTGTAACTCATTCATCAATTGACATTCGGCGGGTACGCACTCGTTCTACCCTTCATCTAAAATTATATAAACACAAAACATGGCTAGCGTAGTTCCTAACATACCCGGAACTGGTAATCAAGTTCCTGTTTCATCGTATATTGCGGGTATATCAGAATTGTTCCCGAATGTAATAGACGGAGAATTATTGAAACTTCAATTAATTCAAAGGAAAGACTGGATTTTACACCTTGTAATATTTCCATATATCAAGTTCTATCTGATAAATATATAGAATTCGCGTTAATGGGGTGGCAGGTTCTTTCTTAGATTTGTCAAGTATAGCTTTAGAATTATATATCACAATAGATAGGGACAACACGCAATTAGCGGATGATGTCCATGTGTCTGTCGTTAATGGTATTAGTAATACATTATTTAAATCCGCTTCCGTTTTCTTGAATGAAAAGTTGGTGGAATCCTGTCCGGTATTTAACTATCAATCATATATCAAAATGTTGAAAATGATAAAACCCTCTGCATTACCTACCACCGGCCGGGTGGGATTTTTATACGATGACTATCATGTAACACACGGGGTAACTCGGCAATTTACTGCCAATACCTTCGGTCAAACCAGCAGGTGGGAGACGAAAGTTATGGGTGACATTAAAACGAGGGGCGTGCATACATATTTTCCACTTACCTTTTGGAATTATCGGGGACTATAGTACATGGTATTTTACACTGGATTCGGTTGATTTGAGGACGTTAGACTCGAATTAGCGAATAATAACTGGGTTATGGGCGCCCACACAGACGGACATTTAAATGTGCTGAATATAGAAAAGGCTAAATTATGGATCGATAGAGTTACCCCACATTATAACGCAATGTCGGCTTTAAATGAAGCGATAGCAGTTAATCCTATACAATATATATTTGATAAGACTTTATACAAGACATACGTTATTGGGCAAAATGAAAATTCGATTTTAATTGATCAGCCTTTTAACAGTTGTATACCTGAAAAAAATCACATTGGCCATGATTGATATGGAAACATTTCAGGTGATTACGCGACCAATAGTCTATATTTTCAATCTTTCGATTTAAATAATATACATATTACCGTTAATGGGAATACGGTATATAATATTCAATGTAGTTTCCTAATACCATCATGCAATTATATCACGAGACGCAGAAAAGTATAGGGGGTGGCGGTGATAATCTGATCACTTATGATAGTTTTAAAAATGGTAGAGCTATTTTTACTGCTTAATTTTGGAATTTGGAAGATGTTGAAGATTCCATGCCAGTGGAAATTTCGGCAAACCTGCGAATATCGATCAGGCTGGGTACGGCTACGCCTAGCCCTTGCATTATTTTACTTTTTGGGGATACCAAGGGTATTTTAACGGTGGATGCGGATAGGGTTATTCAGTGTGATGTTAGGGGTTAAATGGATTGGATACAAAAGAAATTGAAATAAGTTTAAAAGGTTCACTCGGTGACCGGGTTAAATATTTAGGTGTGTTCGCTTCGGATGAAGTAGGATTATTGACATTGCCAGAAAGTAGAATTAAACCTTAGTTTTATATCTAATACATTAATATTCGTCTACTGATATTAATATTGTTGGTCATTGGGTATGTTTTTACGTGGAAAAATCACCTAGAAATATAATCTTCTTTTTTGATAGTTACGGTATAAATCCAAAAGTTTATTCGAATGACTTCTCTAAATTTATATGCGCATCCCGAATATAACCTCTATCGCCTAATAAAACAAATACAACCTGATAAATCGTACAAGTGCGGTCTTTACGTTAGTTTTTTTGTTCATTGCGTGAGTCACCGTGGTGTGAAAGCAGTATTATCCTTAATACAAAATGTATTCTCATTCACATCGTTTTGGGAGGTAATGATAAAATGGATAACGGGATATTATTTTAAATATTTGAAAAGTTTAAATGTTCACATTGGAGGTCGGGGGTCAAACGTGCTATTACGTACAAGGAATGTCTCCGCATCTTGAACAACTAAGGTAAATGCATATTTTTCTTTGATTTTTATATTACTCCATTTACATTCTATTAAGGATATATTCTATATATGTATCATACACCTTCAATCACATAACTTTTTTACTTATTTCAGGATGAGCTGTGAGAATCATTCGCCCATGAAACGTCGGTGTTAAACTGCTAAGACGTCTTAGTCGTTTCCTCTTAAACGTTTTTTCGGCATATTCAGGTTAAAAATAAGGATACACGTGGAAGTTATATTGGGATGCGTGCTGAGACGGTCTGACAGCGATTAGTGTATTGAATTTGTAAACTCTTTATGTGGTCAATAAAATCCTTATGAATAATTATATAGGTGTTTTTTACTATGCTCATAATGCATTTGAACGGAAAAACAGGGAAACGGAGAAAAAGAGTGCGTGTTTCTATGGAATCAGGAACTATTATTAAATATATATAACACACTCGGTTTTTTACATACCTTCACCGGGTTGCTCGTTTCCTTCAGTAGTGGGTGGTGGCGAAGTTGATCGGGGGTTGCACTGTTGTGGGCTGCCAGTGGTAGTTGTTGCATCTCCTGCTACTTCTTCTTCTTCTCCTGCTTCATGGTCATGACCCGTTTTCACCTCCTAATAAATGAGTTTGGGGCTCCAACACCATAATAGTAATGGTGTCTGACTTGAGTGGCTACTTCGTCGGCTGACAGTTCACTACTAGAGTTATTTCCCATATCTGAAAGGGAGGAATAATGACTGTTTTATATATTCCGCTTCTTTCAACGGGTACATTATTTTATAAGAATATCTATTCCATATACAGATGAATCTTATTGCTGTTTTTAATATTTACTATACTATATGTTCAAGTAAATGGAAAGTGTTTTATATGCTACTTACTGAATAGTGACGGAGGGAAATGACGTTTCGGTCAAGAGAAATACTTGTAGGGACGGAGGGTCGGTTGTGTTGCACTTACTCTATTACACTTTGGGTAAGGAATAACATCAATTTTCCCTTGTCGGTTGTATTTATGGTGTTCAGTTGGGAAGTAATAATCAGGTGTGACATATGGTGTTTCGATGAAGTATTGTATTCCAAAGATGAAGTTCACGCCTTGCCTTGTAGCGATAGAATTTATCCCCATTGGAGGAAAGATGTGTGGAAGTTTTATATATGAGTCATATGTGTGTGTGTGTGTGTGTGTGTGTGTGTGTGTGTGTGTTGTGTGGACGGCCTTTGTCGTTTGTGAGGAAATGATAAGGCTTGTTTATTCGTGTCTGCGAGAAACATGACTGAGTGATACTGATTTTGAATAAAATGAGTCATGTGTGGATGACCTTTGGCGTGAGGGAATGATAAGACTTGTTTATTCATGTTAGTCTGAATCATTGCTGGGAGAGGCTTGATGCTCGTCACAACAGGTTTGTAATCAGTGATTGTGATAAAGGGGTCTTGGGTAGCGGGGCTTTCGTAGTTCATTATCTCTTGAAGGATTGTCACATCAAGACGTGAACTCTTGCCATGGCTTCATCAGCCTCCTCTTGCAAGTTAGTTTTCGGGAACTTGTCCGAAAATAAGTTCAGGAAGAGGAATATGTGTCTAGTAGTGGTCACTAACTGTGTGACATGCAGGATTTACGGTGTTGTGGCGGACGTCATTCGAGCTTATCCATATGCCGAATTGGCAGGTTTTCGATATTCTCGCACTGGTGCATCATATGCCTGTCTTCGTGATAGGGGTATTGAAGGGTCCGCCATTGTGAAAAGACCTGAAAATATCACATCTTGGGAATGCGACGAAGAAGTTTGATCTACCCACCATAGCTACCTTATTAACACAATACGGTATTGGTGCCCCCATTGAAGATAATGAATACGCGCAAAAGAGCGTGGCTTATTCCAAAGATGAAGATCACGCCGATCGTTTGGGCAGAGATACCAAACAGATGAGGTTCAATCACTTTTTTTCTTCGGTCAAGAAATTGAAGGAAGAATTATTTAAATCATCGTATGACTATGTCAAATATGTTATCTTTCCCGCTGGCATCGGTCAGAGCGGACTGGTTAATACGACTTGGTTGAATCAATATTTACCTGTGTTAGCTACATTCAGTGATGAAATGAGCAAAATTGGTAAAATATGCTGCGTGGCTATAATGAAAAAGAATTTATCCCTGTTGGAGGAAAGGTGTGTGGAAGATTTATATATGAAAAACTTGTTAGCTAAATTTAAAAGCTTTGAGGTGTTAGATGAAACGTCGTCGTCTTCGATACACGGTCGGGAAAGTGCTGGAGAAGATGTTTGTGGTATATACTAAGGGCTGTGATGTGAAGGAACAGGTTAGAATATATAGTAGCCGTAGTATGTTGCGTTGAAGTATTGTTTTTGTTTGAAAAAAAAGCGAATGCGCATATTATCGCGTTCGTGTTTGTGTAAACAGTTTTTTTCTAATGTATGTATTTGTATGGAATATTAATTCATTCCCCTGTATTTAGGATTGGTTATAAATATAAAATAACAATTCCGTCTGTAATTTGATTTTTCAACCTCTTTCAAACTCGGTATAATAAATAAACAAAATTGAAATGTGTACCTTTGTCCTTGTGTTCGCCACCTAGATTATGACTCAAATTCTATGAAAAATAAAATTTCACGTTGGCGTGAAGTCAGCTGGGCAAATATGGCGATAAGGTCTCGTTTCTTCATATGTGTGTGTGTGCGTGATTCATCATCAGATAACATTGACTCTGATAGGTTGGTATTGGGGGAGATATCACATGTGGATGAAGTCAGTCGCCAAATATCCTTTTATCATGATACTCTGAATATCTAAGCAGCTGTGTATATATATATAAAACAAAATGTAACGGCTGAGAGAGAGGGAGAGAGGGAGGGAGAGTGAGGGAGGGAGGGGAGGGAGGAGAGAGAGTATATTCGCAATGTGCATATATAAAATTTAGAGATTTATAGGAGGAGGATGAGGTAAACGTCCCGGTTACTTTGAAAACAATTAAAGGGGACATGAGTCGCAAAAAACAGTGAACTGAGTCTATTTGGGGTCGGGGTGGGGTCAAGTTTTATTCCCGTAGAGTTACGTGACATCACAGGGGTAGAAAAGTGGAGTCAATTTGGGGTGGGGGTTGAAATGTTGGTTTTTATTCCCGGAGAGTTATGTGACGTCACAGGGGGTAGGAAAGGTGGAGTCAATTTGGGGTCAGGGGTTGAAAGAATGGTTTTATTCCCAGAGAGTTATGTGACGTCACAGGGGTAGAATAGTGGAGTCAATTTGGGGTGAGGGGTTGAAATGTTGGTTTTTTATTCCCGGAGAGTTATGTGACGTCAGAGGGGGTAGAAAGGTGGAGTCACTTTGGGGTCAGGGGTTGAAAGAATGGTTTTATTCCCAGATAGTTACGTGACGTCACAGGGGTAGAATAGTGGAGTCAATTTGGGGTGAGGGGTTGAAATGTTGTTTTTATTCCCGTAGAGTTACGTGGACGTCACAGGGGGTAGGAAAGGTAGAGTCAATTTGGGGTCAGGGGTTGAAAGAATGGTTTTATCCCAGAGAGTTTCAGCGTGACATCACAGGGTAGAATAGTGGAGTCAATTTGGGGTGAGGGGTTGAAATGTTGGTTTTTATTCCCGTAGAGTTACGTGACGTCACAGGGGGTAGGAAAGGTGGAGTCAATTTGGGGTCAGGGGTTGAAAGAATGGTTTTATTCCCAGAGAGTTACGTGACGTCACAGGGTAGAATAGTGGAGTCAATTTGGGGTGAGGGGTTGAAATGTTGGTTTTTATTCCCGGAGAGTTACGTGACGTCACAGGGGGTATGTCAGGGGTTGAAAGAATGGTTTTATTCCCTTAGAGTTACGTGACGTCACAGGGGGTAGGAAAGGTGGAGTCAATTTGGGGTGAGGGCTTGAAATGTCGGTTTTTATTCCCGGAGAGTTACGTGACGTCACAGGGGGTATGTCAGGGGTTGAAAGGATGGTTTTATTCCCTTAGAGTTACGTGACGTCACATGGGGTAGGAAAGGTGGAGTCGATTTGGGGTTAGGGGAGGCCACGCCCCCCTAATATGAGCTCATGTACGTACATGAGCTTGTTAGACAAATGGAGTCAATTATGTTGGGTCAGGGGTGGCCACGCCCCCCAGAATAGTGGAGGGTTGAAAGGATGGTTTTATTCCCTTATATTATGTGACGTCACAGGTAGAAAAGTGGAGTCGATTTGGGGTTAGGGGAGGCCACGCCCCCCTAATATGAGCTCATGTACGTACATGAGCTTGTAAGACAAATGGAGTCAATTATGAGCTCATGTACGTACATGAACTTATCATACATATGGAGTCAATTATGAGCTCATGTACGTACATGAGCTTATAATACAAATGGAGTCAATTTGGGGTCAGGGGTGGCCACGCCCCCCAGAATAGTGGAGTCTATATGGGGTCAGGGTGGCCACACCCCCCAGACAAGTGGAGTCTATATGGGGTCGGGGTGGCCACGCCCCTTTTGGGGGTTTTGGGGGTTGCCCCGCCCCTTTTAGGCCTCACTTACGTACATGAGCCAATCAGGAGGGGTAGGGGGTTAGCCACGCCTCTTGGGGGTGGGGGTGGGGGGTGGGGGGCGGGGCTAGAAAAGTGGAGTCTATATGGGGTCTTTTCCTCTACTAACTTTTGTTTCAAATGCTTAAGAAAATGCTTGATGCCCGATTCATAGAGGTGCCAACGGTTTTGACAGTACCAAAATTAAAAATGTTTGCTAACTTCCTTTTTCTTCATGACAACCTCTTCAGAAAAAAGTTCCTGGCAATTATTCAAAAGGAATTCCCGGCACTGAACCTAAAAATCGTCCCAAAAAATCCATTAACTATCGGATCCCTGTTTAAAACGAAAGACCGCCTTAGTCCTCTTCTAAAATCTAATGTTGTATATAAATATACGTGCCCGAGATGTGATCATGGGACTTATGTGGGTTGTACGAAGAGGTTACTAAAAGTGAGAATAGATTCCCAAAGGGGCTTAAAATTTTAGAACGGGCAGCAGATTAACAAACCCCGAACAGTCAAATATCAGAAACCACTCTAAATCATGTAAAACATATATTAATGATAAGGATTTTACTATTATAGGCCCAACACAAAATGAAAACGACCTAACAACCTTGGAATCCATTATGATAAAAAAGATAGTTCCGTCCTTAAATGCGCAATCCTCCTCTGTTCAGTTGTCCATAGCCTACTATGAGATTCAGGGCCTCTGTAACACGGTTTTTTCGCAATAACTTTTTATCTATTCATTTCATAAATATAACGCTTATTCAGAATACATATTATATCAACACATAAATTTTGAGTGTATTCTGCACTACGTAGGTTGAATAAATTTGGTACTTATAATGTAAAAGTGACCTTTTTTGAAGACAGGCCAACTTACTCAGAGAAAAGGTTTCGAACGCACTCGTTACTTAACTTACGACATCATTTCTTCCCTTCCCTCTTTCTCGATGGATGATTGGCTATACGTAACGAAGGCTAAACCTCTGGCAACAATGACATACAAATTTAAATACAAGCAAAGCAGTACACCTTTATGAACTCTGGAACCTCCCCACTGATAATTGTCATAATGAACAAACCAACAAAATATGTTAATAAATACAAAAACACTTCGATTATTAGTCTAACTCCCAAAATAAGTTTCCAAAGAAATTACAATCTACTTTATAGGTCACAATCAGATTGACAAAATGTAGGGAATAGTTGCTAATTACCAAAAACATAGTAGACAAGCTTGATTTGATAACTGCTATATCCAATGTCAAGCAATTTTTATTTATTGGCTATCTACCTATTTACTGAAAAAAAAATAGCCGGTACCGTATATTGGCTTTAAACCTTCACCAATAATTATCGTCAGAATGGTGACTTCCTGAGGCTCCACCCACTTTCGCCTCGTTATAATTCAGGATAACACTGAAGGCTACCATGGGCATTGTTGGATTAGAAAATTTAACTTCTGGCTATAAAAACTAATTTCTCGAGTAGTTGTAAGAAGTGCTAAATGATCCTCAAGGATCCCAGCAGTTGGTCTAAACGTTTAATTCATGTATATTACTGCTATACTGTTGCGGCACTACTGCTACAGTAGTATTACTACGCTAGCACTGATACCCCACCCACATCTATGTATCGTTCCGCCATTCATAAAGTCTTTGGGTTTCAGAGCCGATGGCATTTCTGTCTGGTGGATGGGCGGGGCAACATTTAGTCAAAAGGCGTTTGTTTACCTTGCTTACGTAATGAATGTTTTTCGACTCTTGGCTCGTAATCATTGGCCATGGCGTCGGCGAGATCATTTTTACTCTATAAAAATTAAAACTATCGGGTTTAGGTTATTGATAATGCTGACAAAATTTGTGTGTGGTTGTAAAATATACATATGTCAACTTTCAGCTACATCCGATGCTTTGACAAGGAGCAAAGTCCAAAAAACCGTGTTACACAGACCCTGAATCTCATAGTAGTGCTTGTTTATATTTTCTAAAAATTCTCTCAGTCACTGCCCGTCCTTTGCGAGGATAAGGTACAGAATAACCTTACTGTTTTAGTGTTATTTATTTATCATTAATTTTTTACACCCATATCATAATTTTTGTATGCTTTTTCTGTAATTTTTAAATCATTTTAATGTAACTGTACTCTACATAATTTTAACGTTCAGTATGTTTTTCTGTTTTAAGAGATTCATAAATTTTTAAATGTTCTACATTCTGATGTTGTTCATTGAATTTTTAAATATTGCGTAATTTTTATGAATTATGCAGTGCGTAGTTTTAATGTTCGTGTGTTTATCTCTAATTATAGCCTTGAGAATGCGACTATGAGTCGTGAAACGTCGGCTAAATAAATGTACCTGAGTACGATGCCTTTCCCTATGGTTCCCCTGATGATATATATATATATATATATTATATATGTGTCTGTGTGTGTCCTGTGTATGTATGTATGTATGTATGTATAGAAAGCCAAG